>NW_024396800.1:0-26822 GCF_004115215.2 Ornithorhynchus anatinus
GCCGGGAGCAGAGGTTTGGCCGGGAGTAAAGGTGGGGTGGGGAGAAAAGGTCGTGCCGGGAGCCAAGGGCGGGCCGGGAACAGAGGTTTAGCCGGGAGCAGAGGTTTGGCCAGGTGAAAAGATCACGCCAGGAGCAAAGGTCGGGCTGGGAGCACAGGTTTGGCCGGGAGCAGAGGTTTGGACGGGAGGAAGGATCAGGCCGGGAGCCAAGGGCAGACCCGCAGAAGTGGTTTAGCTGAGAGAAAAGGTTAGGGCGGGAGCAGAGGTTTGGCCAGGAGAAAAGGTGGGGCCAGGAGCAAACGTCAGACCCGCAGAAAAGGTCAGGTCAGGAGCACAGGTCAGGCCGGGAGCAGAGGTTTAGCCAGCAGAAAAGATTAGGACGGGAGCAAAGGTCGGGCCGGGACAGAGGTTTAGCCGGGAGCAGCGCTTTGGCCGGGAGAAAAGATCAGGTCGGGAGCAAAGGGCAGACCCGCAGAAAAGGTGGGGCCGGAAGCAAAGGGCAGACCCGCAGAAAAGCTTTAGCTGAGATAAGAGGTCAGGCCGGGAGCAGAGGTTTGGGCAGGAGAAAAGGTGGGGCCGGAATAAAAGGTGGTGCCGGGAGCAAAGGGCGGGCCGGGAACCGACATTAAGCCAGGAGCAAAGGTCAGACGCGCAGAAAAGGTCCAGCAGGGAGCTCAGGACCGACGGGGAGAAAAGGTGGGGCGAGCTGGGGACCGACCCAGGGGAGGAGAGGGAGCCCGGGGAGGGCAGGGGCCAAGACGAGCCGGCGGGGGGCAAGGGGAGGCCAGCAGCAGAAACGGGGTGGCGACGGCCAGGGCCGAGGGTGGCAGGCGCTCCGGGAACACCGGAGGCCGGGGACCAAGCGGAGGCCAGGCAGACGGTGGGGCCAGAGGCCAAGGCCAGGCGACGGGAGGACAAGGGGGGTGGCGAGAGGGGAAAGGGGGGCGTGAGTGGCCAAAGGGCAAGGCCGGCACCAAGGGGGGCCTCGGGCCAGAAGGGAGGGCGCGCAGAGCCAGGCCAGGCCAGGCCAGGGGAGGGGGAGTGAGCCGGGGCGAGGGCAAGAGGGGAGGACCCAAGACGGGGAAAAGCGGGGGAACACCGGGCCGGGCCGAGGGGGGGTCGGTGGGGCCGTAGAGTCCAAAGGCACAAGAAGAACAAGAAAAAGAAGAAGAAGAAAAAGAAGAAGAAAAAGAAGAAGCCTCCTCCGTTTGTTGCTCCTCCTCCTTCGCGTCCTGCTGGTCGGGGGCAAGGGAGGGGGGTGCCGGTCCTGCCGGGCCTGGCTGTCCAGACGCTCGAGGCGAGAGCCCGCCCTGGTGGCGGCGGCGATGGGGGCCGCTGTGAGTGTGCGGCGCTCCCCCAACCCCAACGCCTCACCTGCAGGTCCTCGCCTTCTCCTCCCGCGGCGGGGCTCGGGGCACAAACACGGGGTGGTCCCAGCGAGGGGCGGGCAGCAGCCTCCAGCGTTGGGCCCGGGCGGGTCGGGGCGGCGCCGCCGGCAGGCCCCACCGTGGTTCGGGCCTGGGAGGGCAAGAGAAACAAACGCCAGAGTGAGCCAGACAGCCAGCCACCCAGCGAGCCAGCTCCCACCTCCGGCCGGCCTGGGGCGGAGAGGGCGGCGGGGGTTGCGGTGCTGCACCTGTCCCCAGCAGAGCGGACCGGACGGGCCGGCCACAAGGAGCCCGGACCCCCGGGATCCCGGGAGGGGCCTGCGTCTCATCCCGCGGCTTCCCCTGCCACCACTCACCCAGGAAGACAGACACACACCCCTGCCGCCTTCCCCGCCCCCTGGGGTGACTGGGCAGCGGCCACTCAGGGAGAGGGCCGAGGCGGCAGGGGGGGTTGGACCCCAGGAGAAGACCGACCAGCCTCCAAGCCCAGGAGCTGCACCGGGCACCCGACAGGGGGCCGAGAGGGGCCCCACAATGGGACGGCGCCGAGTCCGCCACAGCGCACAGGTGGCGGGGAGCGGGGGGGGTCTGGGCCCATGGGGAGGCGAGGGCCACCAGAGAGGCCCGTGGCAACGGTCAGGCCTGGGCGGACCCGGGAGACGGAGGTAGACGGGTCGGCCGGGAGGGGAAGGCGAGACGCGGAGAAGAAAAAAAAGCAGGGGGCCAAGGTAGACGGGCGGGGGGTCTGGGGGGAAAGTGGGGCCCGAGGACAGAGTGGGTCCAGGCGCCAATAGGACGGGAGGGGGAAGGGGGCCGCGGGCATAAGTGGGGCCGGGAAGCCAGCTGACGGGCTGCAAACCGGGGGACCAAGGACAAAGGGGGAGGCCCGGAGAAAAGGGACCGCGGCGACAAAAGGCCGGGCCCGGGAACAGGGGTCGGCGAGAGGAAAAGGTCCGACGAGGGGAAAAGGGGGTGGGGGGCGAGGCGACAAGGGGACGGGGATGGGAAAGGGGAGGCCCACAGCCGAGGGGAGGCCCGGACACAAAACGGAGCAGACAAGGAGCAAAGGGTTCACCGGGAGCAGAGGTTGGGCCGGGAGCAAAGGTCAGACCCGCAGAAAAGGATAGGCTGGAAGAAAAGGTCAGGTCGGGAGCTAAGGTCGGGCCGAGAGCAGAGGTTTAGCCAGGAACATAGATTTGGACGGGAGGAAAGATCAGGCCTGGAGCAAAGAGCTGACCCGCAGAAGAGGTTTAGCTGAGAGAAAAGGTCAGGCCGGGAGCAGACGTTTGGCCGGGAGCAGAGGTTTGGCCGGGAGCAGAGGTGGGGCCGGAAGCAGAGGCCAGACCCGCAGAAAAGGTCAGGCCGGGAGCAAAGGTCAGGCCCGAAGAAGAGGTTTAGCTGAGAAAAAAGGTCAGGCCGGGAGAAAAGGTGGGGCCGGGAGCAAAGGTCAGGCCTGCAGAAAAGGTTAATCCGGAAGAAAAACGTCAGGTCGGGAGCACAGGTCAGGCCGGGAGCAGAGGTTTAGCCACCAGAAAAGATGAGGACGGGAGCAACGCTCGGGCCGGGACAGAGGTTAAGCCGGGAGCAGCGGTTTGGCCGGGAGAAATGATCAGGGCGGGAGCAAAGGGCAGACCCGCAGAAAAGGTGGGGCCGGAAGCAAAGGGCAGACCCGCAGAAAAGCTTTAGCTGAGATAAAAGGTCAGGCCGGGAGCAGAGGTTTGGGAGGGAGAAAAGGTGGGGCCAGGAGAAAAGGTCGCGCCGGGAGCAAAGGGCGGGCCGGGAGCCGAGGTTAAACTAGGAGCAAAGGTCAGACGCGCAGAAAAGGTCCAGCCGGGAGCTCAGGACCGACGGGGAGAAATGGTGGGGCGAGCTGGGGACCGACCCAGGGGAGGAGAGGGAGCCCGGGGAGGGCAGGGGCCAAGACGACCCGGGTGGGGGCCAAGGGGAGGCCAGCCGGAGAAACGGGGTGGAGGTGGCCAGGGCCGAGGGGAAGGGCCGGAGCCGAGGGCGGCGGGCGCTCCGGGAACACCGGAGGCCGGGGACCAAGCGGAGGGCAGGCAGACGGCGGGGCCGGAGGCCAAGGCCAGGCGACGGGAGGACAAGCGGGGTGGCGAGAGGGGAAAGGGGGGCGCGAGCGGCCAAAGAGCAAGGCCAGGACCAAGGAGGGGCCTCCGGCCAGAAGGGAGGGCGCGCAGATCCAGGCCAGGCCAGGCCAGGGGAGGGGGAGAGAGCCAGGGCGAGGGCAAGAGGGGAGGGCCCAAAACGGGGAAAAGTGGGGGAACACCGGGCCATCCCATGGGGGGGCCGGTGGGGCCGGAGAGTCCAAAGACACAAGTAGAAGAAGAAGAAGAAGAAGAAGAAGAAGAGGAAAACGGAGAATACTCCTCCTCCTCCGCTGGCTCCGGCTCCTCCTCGTACGCATCCTGTTGGTCGGGGTAAGGGAGGAGGAGGTGGGGGGGCCGGCTGGTCCGGCGGGGCCAGGCTGTCCAGCCACTCGGGGCGGGATCCTGCCCCTGCGGCGGCGGCGACAATGGTGAGGGCAACTCGGAGGATCCGGCACCGCCCCACCCACCCCGACTCACGTGCAGGTGCTCTCCATCTTCTCCCACTAAGGTCGGTGTGGCCCCAGCGAGGGGCGGGCAGCAGCCTCCAGCGTTGGGCCCGGGCGGGCCGGGCCAGCGCCGCCAGCAGGCCCCACCGTGGTTCGGGCCTCGCAGGGCAAGAGAAACAAAGGCCAGAGTGAGCCAGCCAGCCAGCCACCCAGCGAGTCAGCTCCCACCTCCGGCCGAGCTGCGGGGCCCCTTCCCGCCTGCCCTCCCTCTCTGGCAGCCGCGCTTCCGTGGACTAGGCCCCGCGACGTCCGTGGCCATCAGCCACCCCCGCCCCACCCGGACCCACCCCCCCCCGAGCCCGGAAAGGGGGCCAGCTGGGCGGGGGAGCGGCAGGGTCTCCGCGGGGACCTAGGCTGGCGTGGGGCGGACAGGGCTGCGGGGGTTGCGTTGCTGCGCCTGTCCCCCGTCGAGCGGACCGGACGGGATAGCCGCAAGGAGCCCGGACCCCCGGGGTCCCGGGAGGGGCCTGTGTCTCAACCCGTGGCTTCCCCCGCCACCACTCACCCAGCAAGACACACGCCCCCCCGCCGCCCCTCCCACCCCCTGGGGTGGCAGCGCAGCGGCCACTCAAGGAGAGGGCCGAGGTGGCAGGGGGGTCGGAGCCCAGGAGAACACCGACCAGCCTCCAAGCCCGGGAGCGGCACCGGCCATCCGACGGGTGGCCGACAGGGGCCCCACAATGGGGCGGCGCCGAGTCCGCCACAGCGCACAGGTGGCGGGGGGCTGGGGGGCTGGGGCCATGGTGAGGCGAGGGCCACCAGAGAGGTCCGTGGCAACGGTCAGGCCCGGGCGGACCCGGGAGACCGAGGGAGACGGGTCGGCCGGGAGGAGAAGGCGAGACGGGGAGAAGAAAAAGAAGCGGGGGAGGAGGGGAGACATGCGGGGGTGCTGGGGGGAATGTGGAACTCGGGGACAGAGTGGGGCCGGGCGCCAAAAGGACGGAAGGGGGAAGGGGGAGGCCAGGAGGAGATAGGGCCCGAGGGCAAAAGGTGGGGCCGGCAAGCCAGCTGACGGGCCACGAAACGGGGGACCTAGAACAAAGGGGGAGGCCCGGAGAAAAGGGACCGTGGCGAAAAGAGGCCGGGCCCAGGAACAGGGGTCGGCGAGCGGAAAAGTTCCGACGAGGGGTAAGGGGGTTGCGGGGGCGAGGCGACGAGGGCACGGGGCCAGGAAAGGGGAGGCCGGGACACAAAACGGAGCAGCCGAGGAGCAAAGGGTTCACCGGGAGCAGAGGTTGGGCCGGGAGCAAAGGTCAGACCCGCAGAAAAGGTTAGGCCAGAAGAAAAGGTCAGGTCGGGAGCACAGGGCAGGCCGGGAGCAGACGTTTAGCCAGCAGAAAAGATTAGGAAGGGAGCCAAGGTCGGGCCGGGAGCAGAGGTTTAGCCGGGAGCAGCGGTTTGGCCGGGAGAAAAGATCAGGTCGGGAGCAAAGGGCAGACCCACAGAAATGGTGGGCCCGGAAGCAAATGGCAGACCCGCAGAAAAGCTTTAGCTGAGATAAAAGATCAGGGCGGGAGCAGAGGTTTGGGCGGGAGAAAAGGTGGGGCAGTGAGAAAAGGTCGCGCCGGGAACAATGGGTGGGCCGGGAGCCGAGGTTAAGCCAGGAAAAAGGTCAGACGCGCAGAAAAGTTCCAGCCGGGAGCTCAGGACCGACGGGGATAAAAGGTGGGGCGAGCTGGGGACCGACCAAGGGGAGGAGAGGGAGCCCGGGGAGGGCAAGGGCCAAGACGAGCCGGGGGGGGGTCAAGGGGAGGCCAGCAGCAGAAACGGGGTGGCGGCGGCCAGGGCCGAGGGGGAGGGCTGGAGCGGAGGGCGGCGGGCGCTCAGGGAACACCGGAGGCCGGGGACCAAGCGGAGGCCAGGCAGACGGCGGGGCTGGAGGCAAAGGCCAGGCGACGGGAGGACAAGGGGGGTGGCGAGAGGGGAAAGGGGGGCACAAGCGGCCAAAGGGCAAGGCCGGGACCAAGGGGGGCCTCCGGCCAGAAGGGAGGGCGCGCAGAACCAGGCCAGGCCAGGCCAGGCTAGGGGAGGGGTAGAGAGCCGGGGCGAGGGCAAGAGGGGAGGGCCCAAGACGGGGAAAAGCGGGGGAACACCGCGCCGTCCCGTGGGGGGGGCGGTGGGGCCGGAGAGTCCAAAGTCACAAGAAGAAGAAGAAGAAGAATTAAAAGAAGAATCCTCCTCCTCTGGCTCCGCCTCCTCCTCCTACGCATTCTGCTGGTCGGGGCAAGGGAGGAGGAGGTGGGGGGGCGCCGGCAGGTCCGGCGGGGCCAGGCTGTCCAGCCACTCGGGGCGGGATCCTGCCCCGGCGGTGGCGGCGACGACGGTGAGGGCGACTCGGAGGGTCCGGTGCCGCACCACCCCCCTACTCACGTGCAGATGCTCTCCATCTTCTCCCAATAAGGTCGGTGTGGCCCCGCCGAGGGGTGGGCAGCAGCCTCCAGCGTCGGGCCCGGGCGGGCCGGGGCTGCGCTGCCGGCAGGCCCCACCGTGTTTCGGGTCTGGGAGGGCAAGAGAAACAAACGCCAGAGTGAGCCAGACCGCCAGCCACCCAGCGAGCCAGCTCCCACCTCCGGCCGAGCTGCGGGGCCCCTGCACGCTCGCCCGCCCTCTCTGGCGGCCACGGTTCCGTGGACTAGGCCCCGCGACGTCCATGGCCATCAGCCGCCCCCGCCCTACCCGGACCCGCCCCCCCTCAGCCCGGAAAGGGGTCCAGCTGGGCAGGGGAGCGGCAAGGTCTCGGCGGGGGCCGGGGCCGGCCTGGGGCCGAGAGGGCTTCAGGGGTTGCAGTTCTGCGCCTGTCCCCAGCCGAGCGGACCGGACGGGGCGGCCGCAAGGAGCCCGTACCCCCGGGTTCCCGGGAGGGGCCTGCGTCTCATCCCGCGGCTTCCCCCGCCACCACTCACCCAGGAAGACACACCACCCCCCGCCGCCCCCCCAGCCCCCTGGGGTAGCAGCGCAGCGGCCATTCAGGGAGAGGGCTGAGGCGGCGGGGGGTCGGACCCCAGGAGAACACCGACGAGCCTCCAAGTCCGGGTGCAGCCCCGGCCAGCTGACGGGGGGCCGACAGGGGACCCACAATGGGGCGGCGCAGAGTCCACCACAGCGCACAGGTCGCGGGTGGGGGGGGGGTTGGGCCCATGGGAAGGCGAGGGCCACCAGAGAGGCCCGTGGCAACGGTCAGGCCCGGGCAGACCCGGGAGACCGAGGGAGACGGGTCGGCGGGTAGGAGAAAGCGACACGGGGAGAAGAAAAAAAAGCGGGGGGCGAGGGGAGACAGGCGGGGGGCCTGGGGGGAAAGTGTGGCTCGGGGACTGAGTGGGGCCGGGCCCCAAAAGGCCGGGAAGGGGTAGGGGGAGGCCGGGAGGAGAAAGGGGGCCGAGGGCAAAAGGTGGGGCCGGCAAGCCAGCTGACGGGCCACGAAACGGGGGACCTATGACAAAGGGGGAGGCCCGGAGAAAAGGGACCGCGGCGAAAAAAGGCTGGGCCAGGGAACAGGGGTCGGAGAGAGGAAAAGGTCCGACGAGCGGTAAGGGGGGTGGTGGGGGCGAGGCGACGAGGGGACGGGGCCAGGAAAGGGAGGCCCACAGCCGAGGGGAAACCCGGACACAAAACGGAGCAGCCGAGGAGCAAAGGGTTCACCGGGAGCAGAGGTTGGGCCGGGAACAAAGGTCAGACCCACAGATAAGGTTAGGCCGGATGAAAAGGTCAGATCCGCAGAAAAGGTTAGGCCGGAAGAAAAGGTCAGGTCGGTAGCACAGGGCAGGCCGGGAGCACAGGTTGAGCCGGGAGGAAAGATTAGGCCGGGAGCAAAGTCGGGCCGGGAGCAGAGGTTTAGCCGGGAGCAGAGGTTTGGCCGGGAACAAAGGTGGGGCCTGGAGCAGAGGCCAGCCTCGCAGAAAAGGTCAGGCCGGGAGCAAAGGTCAGACCCGCAGAAAAGGTTAGGCCGGAAGAAAAGGTCAGATCCGCAGCAAAGGTTAGGCCGGAAGAAAAGGTCAGGTCGGTAGCACAGGGCAGACCGGGAGCACAGGTTGAGCCGGGAGGAAAGATTAGGCCGGGAGCAAAGTCAGGCCGGGAGCACAGGTTTAGCCGGGAGCAGAGGTTTGGCCGGGAACAAAGGTGGGGCCGGGAGCAGAGGCCAGCCCTGCAAAAAGGTCAGGCCGGGAGCAAAGGTCAGGCCCGCAGAAGAGGTTTAGCTGAGAGAAAAGGTCAAGCAGGGAGCAGAGGTTTGGTCTGGAGAAAAGGTGGGGCCGGGAGCAAAGGTCAGGTCCACGGAAAAGCTTAATCTGGAAGAAAAAGGTAAGGTCGGGAGCACAGGTCAGGCCCGGTACAGAGGTTTAGCTGGGAGAAAAGATTAGGAGGGGAGCAAAGGTCGGGCCGGGAGCAGAGGTTTGTCCGGGAGAAAAGGTGGGGCGGGGAGAAAAGGTCGCACCGGGAGCAAAGGGCGGGCCGGGAACAGAGGTTTAGCCAGGAGCAGAGGTTTGGCCGGGAGAAAAGATCAGGCCAGCAGCAAAGGTCGGGCCGGGAGCACAGGTTTAGCCGGGAGCAGAGGTTTGGACGGGAGGAAAATCAGGCCTGGAGCAAAGGGCAGACCCGCAGAAGAGGTTTAGCTGAGAGAAAAGGTCAGGCCGGGAGCAGAGGTTTGGCCAGGCGAAAAGTTGGGGCCGGGGGCAAAGGTCAGGCCCGCCGAAAAGGTTAATCCAGAAGAAAAAGGTCAGGTCGGGAGCACAGGTTAGGCCGTGAACAGAGGTTTAGCCGAGAGAAAAGATTAGGCGGGGAGCAGAGGTATGGCCGGGAGTAAAGGTGGGGCGGGGAGAAAAGGTCGTGCCGGGAGCAAAGGGCGGGCCGGGAACAGAGGTTTAGCCGGGAGCAGTGGTTTCGCCGGGAGAAAAGATCAGGCCAGGAGTATAAGTCGGGCTGGGAGCACAGGTTTAGCCGGGAGCAGAGGTTTGGACAGGAGGAAAGATCAGGCCGGGAGCAAAGGGCAGACCCGCAGAACTGGTTTAGCTGAGAGAAAAGGTCAGGCCGGGAGCAGAGGTTTGGACGGGAGAAAAGGTGGGGCCGGGGGCAAAGGGCAGGGCGGGAGCAAATGTCAGACCCGCAGAAAAGGTCAGGTCGTGAGCACAGGTCAGGCCGGGAGCAGAGGTTTAGCCAGCAGAAAAGATTAGGCCGGGAGCAAAGGTCAGACCCGCAGAAAAAGTTAGGCGGGAAGAAAAAGGTCTGGCCGGGAGCAGAGGTTTAGCCGGGAGGAAAGATTGGGCCGGGAGCAAAGGTGGGGCCGGGAGCAGAGGCCAGACCCGCAGAAATGTCAGGCAGGAAGAAAAAGGTCAGGTCGGAAGCACAGGTCAGGCCGGGAGCAGAGGTTTAGCCAGCAGAAAAGATTAGGACGGGAGCAAAGGTCGGGCTGGGAGCAGAGGTTTAGCCGGGAGCAGCGGTTTGGCCGGGAGAAAAGATCAGGCCGGGAGCAAAGGGCAGACCCGCAAAAAAGGTAGGGCCGGAAGCAAAGGTCAGACCCGCAGAAAAGCTTTAGCTGAGAGAAAAGATCAGGCCGGGAGCAGAGGTTTGCACGGGAGAAAAGGTGGGGCCGGGAGAAAAGGTCGCACCGGGAGCAAAGGGCGGGCCGGGAGTGAGGTTAAGCCAGGAGCAAAGGTCAGACGTGCCGAAAAGTTCCGGCTGGGACCTCAGGACCGACTGGGAGAAAAGGTGAAGCGAGCTGGGGACTGACCCAGGGGAGGGGAGGGAGCCCGGGGAGGGCAGGGGCCAAGACGAGCTGGGGGGGGGGGCAAGGGGAGGCCAGCAGCAGAAACGGGGTGGCGGCGGCCAGGGCCGAGGGGGAGGGCCGGAGCCGAGGGCGGCAGGCCCTCCGGGAACACCGGAGGCCGGGGACCAAGCGGAGGCCAGTCAGACGGCGGGGCCGGAGGCAAAGGCCAGGCGACGGGAGGACAAGGGGGGTGGCGAGAGGGGAAAGGGGGGGACGAGCGGCCAAAGGGCAAGGCCGGGACCAAGGGGGAGCCGCGGGCCATAAGGGAGGGCACGCAGGGCCGGGCCAGGCCAGGCCAGGCTAGGTCAGGGGAGGGGGAGAGAACCGGGGCGAGGGTAAGAGGGGAGGGCCCAAGACGGGAAAAAGCAGGGGAACATCGGGCCGTCCTGTGGGGGGGGCCGGTGGGGCCGGAGAGTCCAAAGCCACAAAAAGAAGAAGAAGGAGAAGAAGAACAAAAAGAAGAATCCTCCTACGCTGGCTCTAGCTCCTCCTCCTACGCATCTGGCTGGTCAGGGCAAGGGAGGAGGAGGTGGGGGGGGCCGGCAGGTCCGGCGGGGCCAGGCTGTCCAGCCGCTCAGGGCAGGATCCTGCCCCGGCGGTGGCGGCGACGACGGTGAGGGCGACTCGGAGGGTCTGGCGCAGTTCCCCCCCTCCACCGACTCACGTGCAGGTCTCTCCAGCTTTTCCCACTAAGGTCGGTGTAACCCCTCCGATGGGCGGGCAGCAGCCTCCAGCGTCGGTCCCGGGCGGGCCGGGGTAGCGCCTCCGGCCAGCCCCACCATGCCTGGGGCCTGGGAGGGCAAGAGAAACAAACGTCAGAGTGAGCCAGCCAGCCAGCCACCCAGCTAGCCAGCTCCCACCTCTGGCCGAACTGCGGGGCCCCTGCCCGCCCGCCCTTCCTCTCTGGCGGCCGCCGTTCCGTGGACTAGGCCCCACGACGTCCGTGGCCATCAGCCGCCCCCGCCCCACCCGGACCGGCCCCCCTCTCAGCCCGGAAAGTGGCCCAGCTGGGCGGGGGAGCGGCAGGGTCTCCGCGGGGGCCGGGGTCGGCCTGGGGTGGCGAGGGCGGCGGGGGTTGCGGTGCTGCGCCTGTCCCCAGCCGAGCGGACCGGACAGCCCGCCGCAAGGAGCCCGGACCCCCGGGGTCCCGGGAGGGGCCTGCGTCTCATCCCGCGGCTTCCCCCGCCACCACTCACCCAGGAAGACACACCGCCCCCCCCGCCCCCCCGTCCCCTTGGGTGGCCGTGCAGGGGCCACTCAGGGAGAGGGCCGAGTTGGCAGGGGGGTCGGACCCCAGGAGAACACCGACGAGCCTCCAAGCCCGGGAGCGGCACCAGACACCCTACGGGGGGCCGACAGGGGCCCCACAATGGGGCGGCGTCGAGTCCGCCACAGCGCACAGGTGGCGGGGAGGCGGGGGGGCTGGGCCCATGGGGAGGCGAGGGCCACCAGAGAGGCCCGTGGCAACGGTCAGGCCCGGGCAGACCCGGGAGACCGAGGGAGACGGGTCGGCCGGGAGGAGAAGACGAGATGGGGAGAAGGAAAAAAAGCGGGGGCGAGGGGAGACGGGCGGGGGGGCTGGGGGGAATGTGGGGCTCGGGGACAGAGTGCGGCCAGGCGCCAAAAGGACGGGAGAGGGGAAGGGGGAGGCCGGGAGGACAAAGGGGGCCGAGGGCAAAAGGTGGGGCCGGGAAGCCAGCTGATGGGCTGCGAAACGGGGGACCTAGGACTAAGGGGGAGGCCCGGAGTAAAGGGACCACGGCGAAAAAAGGCCGGACCCGGGAACAGGGTTCGGCGAGAGGAAAAGGTCTGAGGAGGGGTAAGGGGTGTGGGGGGGCCAGGCGACGAGGGGACGAGGGGACGGGGCCGGGAAAGGGGTGGCCCACAGCTGAGGGGAGGTCTGGACACAAAACGGAGTAGCCGAGGAGCAAATGGTTGGCCGGGAGCAGAGGTTGGGCCGTGAGCAGAGGTCAGACCCGCAGAAAAGGTTAGGCCGGAAGAAAAGGTCACACCCACAGAAAAGGTTAGGCCGGAAGAAAAGGTCCGGTCGGGAGCACAGGGCAGGCCAGGAGAAGAGGTCTGGACGGGAGAAAAGGTGGGGCCGGGAGTAAAGGTCAGGACAGGAGAAACAAGTGAGCCGAGGAGAAACAGTGGGCCCAGGACAAAAGGTTAGGCCGGGAGAAAAGCTCAGACTAGCAGAAAAGCTCACACTAGCGGAAAAGCTCAGACGAGCACAAAAGGTCACACTAGCAAAAAAGCTCAGACTAGCAGAAAAACTCAGACTAGCGGAAAAGGTCAGACTAGCGGAAAAGGTCAACTAGCGGAAAAGGTCAGACTAGCGGAAAAGGTCAGACTAGCGGAAAAGGTCAGGCCAGGAGAAAGAAGTGAGCCGAAGAGGAAAGGGGGGCCCACGACCAAAGTTTAGGCCGGGAGAAAAGGGGAGGGCGGGAGCCAAGGTTTGGCAAGGGAAAAAGGTGAGGTGAGGGACAAAGGTGAGGGCAGGGGCCAAGGGGAGACCGGGGGACAGGGGAGGCCAGGAGAATCCGGGAGGCCTGAAGAAAAGGTGAAGCCAGGGAAAAAGGTCAGAGGAGGAGAAAAGGGGGGCCCCGGAGAATAGGTTTGGCCCGGGAAAACAGATCAGATCAGGAGCGAAAGGTCAGGCCGGGAGCAAAGGTGGGGCCGGGAGAAAAGTTAGGCCAGGAGCAAAGGTTTGGCCGGGAGCAAAGGTCAGACCCGCCGAAAAGGTCCGACGAGGAGCAAAGGCAGGGCGAGGGAAAAAGGGGAGGCCAGAACAACAAAGGGAGCCGAGGAGGAAAGGTGGGCCCCGGAGAAGAGCAGGGAAGGCCGGGAAGCAAGGGGAGGCCAAGCAAAGTGTGGGGCGGCGAGGGGACAAGGGGAGGCCGGGAGTAAAGGGCGGGCCAGGAGACAAAAGGTCCGACGAGGGCAAGAGGAGAAGCCCGGGAAAAAAGGGCAGGCCAGGAGCCAAGGTGGGGCGAGGGGAAGAAGGGCGGACTAAAGAGGGGACAAAGTGGGGGAGCCGTCGCTCCAGGGGCGGGGGGGCGTCCGGCTCCTGCGAGGCGGCAGCAGAAGAGGGAGAAGAAGCAGCCGCCTCCTGGGTGGCCTGATGGTCTGCGGCTAGGGAGGACGAGGCGGAGGCCGAGGCGGAGGCTGAGGCGGAGGAGGAGGTGGACGGCTGTTCCGCCAGGACCCGGCGGACCAGCCGCTCGGGGCCGGGAGCCTTCCCCCGGCGGCGGCGACCACTACGACGACGGGGGCGACTCGGATGGTCCTGCCCCCCGTCACCTCCCACCCCCCATGACTCACGTGCAGCGCCTCTCCTCCCGCAACAGGGCTCAGGGAAGAAGCAGCACGGGGTGGCCCCTCCGAGGGCCGGGCAGCAGCCTGCAGCGGGCTCCAACTGGCAGGGGCAACCCCGGCACACCCCACCGGGGTTGGGGCCTGGGAGGGCAAGAGAAAGAAAGGCCAGAGTGAGCGAGCGAGCGAGCTCCGGCCTCCACCCTGGCTGGCAGGGGGGCACCCCCTGCCCTCCTGCGGCTCCTCAGCCGGGCCCCGCCCCGCCCCGGCCGCCCTCAGCCCGGAAAGATGCCCAGCTGCGCGGAGCGTGAGGGTCTCCTCGGGGGGGAGGCCTGCGCTGCCCGGGGAGAGGAGGGGGGGAGGGGAGCCGGCCAGACTGAGGCAGCGGCGAGGCCGGGCCGCAGGCCAAGGCGGGGGGGTCGGGATCGGCTCGGTCCCCGGTCAAGCCGACAGGACTCGCTGGCCGCACGGAGGCGGGGCGCCTGGGCTCCCTGGTGGGGCCTGCCCCTCATTCGGCCCGAGTCCCCCAGACAGACAGACAGCCCCGCCCCACCCCCTTGCTCTCTGGGGTAGCAGTGCAGGGGGTCACGCAGGGAGCGGCCAAAGCGGGGAGGGCAGTCCGTCCCCAGGAGAAGACCGAGGCTCCTCCAAGCCGACGAGCGGCAGCGAGCCCCCGGCGGGGGCTGTCACGGGCCCCACCATGGGGCGGGGGCCGAGCCCACCAGCCCAAAGTGGGGGGGCGGGAACTCAGAGGGGGACGCTCAGGGCTTGCGGCCAAATCGGCCAGGCGAAGGCCACAATGGGGGGGGGCTGCGGCCACGGGGAAGCCAGGGCAACCGGGGAGACCCGTGGAACCAGTCAGGCCCGGGGGGAGGAGGGAGACCCGTGAGGCCGAGGGAAGAAGGGCGGCCACGGGGAGAAGGCGGCGAGACGTGGAGAAGAACAGCCGAGGCGAGGGGAGACATGGGGGGCAGGGGACTGGGGGGAAAGTGGAGCCCCGGAGAAAAAAACAGTGACCCCAGGACAAAAGAGGGGGCAGGAGAAAAGGGGGGGCGGGAAGAAAGGGGAGGTCCGAGACACAGTTGGGCTTGGGCAATTGGGGAGGCCCGGAGAAAGGGGGGCGCCCGGGGTCAAGGGGAGGCCCGGGAAGAAAGGTTGGCGAGAGGAAAAGGTCAGGCGAGGGGAAATGGGGGGGTGCACTTGGCAAAGGTTGGGGCGGGGGCCCAGGGGAGACAGGGGCCACGGGAGGCACCGAGAAAGGGGAGGCTCAGGGAAAACGGAAGAGGCCAGGAGCAAAGGCCAGGGCCGGAGCAAAGGTGGGGCGAGGGCCCCAGGTGGGGCGGGAGCGGAAGGTGAGGCCCGGGAAAAAGGGGGGCCGGGTGAAAAGGGGGGCGGGTGAAAAGGGGACGGGAGGGGGCAAAGGGGGGACAGGGGGAAAGGGAGCTAGGGCGGGAGAAAGGGGGTGGCTAGGGAAAAAGGTCAGGCCGGCAGCAAAGGTCGGGCCGGGAGCAAAGGGGGCGCTAGGGGGACAAAGGGGAGCCAGGGAAACAGGGCAGGCAAAAGGAGGGGACAACTCAGGGGACCCGTCCGTCCTCTCTTGAAGCCTCCTGAGAAGAAGAGGAAAAAGAAGAAGAATCCTCTTGCTCCTCCTCCTGCGGACCTGGGGGAAGCCAGTGAGGAGGCCTTTTCCTCCAGGAACGGGCTGTCCAGCAGCTCGGGGCGGGAGCCTGGCCTGGCGACGACACGGGCTACTCCGACGGAACTTGCCCCCCTTCCCCGCCACCCCCCCATGACTCATGGCCAGCTCTTCACTCGATCCGCCTCGGTCCAGCACGCGGTGGCCCCGCGGAGGGATGGCAGCCTCCAGCTAGCCTGAGGTGGCCAGGGAACCCCCGGCACGCCCCACCTGGCGTCGGGCCTGGGAGGCAAAGAGACAGGCAAGAGTGAGCTCTGCAGCCACGCTCCCGAGGTTGCCCCTGCCGGCTCACCCCAGGCCAGGAGCAAAGGTTAGGCCGGGAGCAAAGATCAGACCCGCAGAAAAGGTTAGGCCAGAAGAAAAGGTCAGACCCGCAGAAAAGGTTAGGCCGGAAGAAAAGGTCATGTCGGGAGCACAGGTCAGGCCGGGAGCAGAGGTTTAGCCGGGAGGAAAGATCAGGCCGGGAGCAAAGGTCGGGCCGGGAGCAGAGGTTTGGCCGGGAGCAAAGGTGGGGCCGGGAGCAGAGGCCAGACCCGCAGAAAAGGTAAGGCCGGGAGCAAAGGTCAGGCCCGCAGAAAAGCTTAGGCGGGAAGAAAAACGTCTGGCTGGAAGAAAAGGTCTGGCCGGGAGCAGAGGTCTGGCCGGGAGAAAAGGTGGGGCTGGGAGCAAAGGTCAGGCCTGCAGAAAAGGTTAATCCAGAAGAAAAATGTAAGGTTGGGAGCACAGGTCAGGCAGGGGGCAGAGGTTTAGCTGGGAGAAAAGATCAGGCCAGGAGCAAAGGTCGGGCCGGGAGTAGAGGTTTAGCCGGGAGCAGAGGTTTGGCCAGGAGAAAAGATCAGGCCGGGAGCAAAGGTCGGGCCGGTGGCACAGTTTTAGCCGGGAGCAGAGGTTTGGCCGGGAGAAAAGATCAGGCCGGGAGCAAAGGGCAGACCCGCAGAAAAGGTGGGGCCGGGAGCAAAGGTCAGACACGCAGAAAAGGTCAGGCCTGAAGAAAAAGGTCGGGCCGGAGGAAAAGGTTTGGCCGGGAGCAAAGGGCAGGGCGGGAGCAAAGGTCAGATGCGCAGAAAAGGTCCGGCCGGGAGCTCAGGACCGACGGGGAGAAAAGGTGGGGCGAGCTGGGGACCCACCCAGGGGAGGAGAGGGAGCCCGGGGAGGGCAGGGGCCAAGACGAGCCGGGGGTGGGGGCAAGGGGAGGCCAGCAGCAGAAACGGGGTGGCGGCGGCCAGGGCCGAGGGGGCGGGCTGGAGCCGAGGGCGGCGAGCGCTCCGGGAACACCGGAGGCCGAGGACCAAGCAGAGGCTAGGCAGACGGTGGGGCCCGAGGCCAAGGAAAGGCGACGGGAGGACAAGGGGGGTGGCGAGAGGGGAAAGGGCGGCGCGAGGGGCCAAAGGGCAAGGCCGGGACCAAGGGGGGCCGGGCCAAAAGCAGGCGCGAGGGGGCAAAGGGGAGCCGGGGCCTAAGGGCAGCGCCGGAGCCGCCGGGAGGAGGCCCCGACAACGGCTGGGGCGAGAGAAACGGCGCCGGGCCGGAGTCAAGGGGTGGCCTCGGGCCAGAAGGGAGGGCATGCAGAGCCAGCCCAGGCCCGGCCAGGCCAGGCGGAGTGAACCGAGGTGAGGGCAAGAGGGGAGGGACCAAGACGGGGAAAAGCGGGGAAAGACCGGGCAGGCCCGTGGGGGGTCCGGTGGGGCCGGAGAGTCCAAAACCACAAGAAGAACAAGAAGAAGAAGAAGAAAAAGAAGAAGAATCCTCCGCTTGCTTCTCCTCCTCCTCCTCCTTTGCGTCCTGCTGGTCGGGGGCAAGGGAGGAGTGGGGGGGCCGGTCCTGCGGGGCCTGGCTGTCCAGCCGCTCGGGGCGAGAGCCCGCCCTGGCAGCGGCGGCGGGGGCGGCTCCGAGGGTGCGGCGCCCCACCCCCCAACGACTCACCTGCAGGTCCTCTCCTTCTCCTCCCGCGGCGGGTCTCGGGGCCCAAAGACGGGGTGGCCCAGGCGAGGGGTGGGCATCATCCTCCAGCGTCGGGCCAGGGCAGTCCGGGGCGGCAGCGCCGGCAGGCCCCATCACGGTTCGGGCCTGGGAGGGCAAGAGAAACAAAGGCCAGAGTGAGCCAGCCAGCCAGCCAGCGAGCCAGCTCCCAACGCCGGCTGAGCTGCGGGGCCCCGGCCCGCCCGTCCGCCCTCCCTGGTGGCCGCGTTTCCATGGCCTAGGCCCCGCGACGTCCGTGGCCATCAGCCGCCCCCGCCCCACCCAGACCCGCACTCCCTCAGGCCGGAAAGGGGGCCAGCTGGGCGGGGGAGCGGCAGGGTCTGCTCGGGGGCCGGGGCAGGACTGGGGCAGGGAGGGCGGCGGGGGTTGCGTTGCTGCGGCGTCCCCAGCTGAGCGGACTGGACTAGCCGGCCGCAAAGAGCCCGGACCCCCGGGGCCTCGGGAGGAGCCTGCGTCTTATCCCACAGCTTCCCCCGCCACCACTCAACCAGGAAGACACACCCCTCCACCGGCCCCCCTCCCGCCTTCTGGGGCAGCAGCGCAGCGGCCACTGAGGGAGAGGGCCGAGGCGGGCGGGGGGTCGGACCCCAGGAGAAGATCGACGAGCCTCCAAGCCACGGAGCGGCACCGGGCACCCGACGGGGGGCTGACAGGGGCCCCACAATGGGGTGGCGCCCAGTCTGCCACAGCGCACAGGTGGCGGGGGAGGAGGGGCCTGGGCCCATGAGAGGCGAGGGCCACCAGAGAGGCCCGTGGCAACTGTCAGGCCCGGGCGGACCCGGGAGACCGAGAGACGGGTCGGCGGGAGGGGAAGGCGAGACGGGGAGAAGAAAAAAAGCGGGGGGCGAAGGGAGACGGGCGGGGTGGCTGGGGGCAAAGTGGGGCCCGGGGACAGAGTGGGGCCGGGCGCCAAAAGGACGGGAGGGGGAAGGGGGAGGCCGGGAGGAGAAAGGGGGACGAGGGCAAAAGGTGGGGCCGGAAAGCCAGCTGACGGGCCGCAAACCGGGGGACCTAGGACAAAGGGGGAGGCCTGGAGAAAAGGCACCGCGGCGACAAAAGGCCGGGCCCGGGAACAGGGGTCGGCGAGAGGAAAAGGTCCGACGAGGGGAAAAGGGGGTGGGGGGGCGAGGAGACAAGGGGATGGGGCCGGGAAAGGGGAGGCCCACAGCCGAGGGGAGGCCCGGACACAAAATGGAGCAGCCGAGGAGCAAAGGGTTCACCGGGAGCAGAGGTTGGGCCGGGAGCAAAGTTCAGACCCGCAGAAAAGGATAGGCCGGGACAAAGGTCAGACCCGCAGAAAAGGTTAGGCCAGAAGAAAAGTTCAGACCCGCAGAAAAGGTTAGGCCGGAAGAAAAGGTCAGGTCGGGAGCACAAGGCAGGCCAGGAGCAGAGGTTTGGACGGGAGGAAAGATCAGGCCGGGAGCAAAGGGCAGACCCGCAGAAGAGGTTGAGCTAAGAGAAAAGGTCCAGCCGGGAGCAGAGGTTTGGCCGGGAGCAAAGGTGGGGCCGGGAGCAAAGATCAGGCCCAGAGAAAAGGTTAAACTGGAAGAAACAGATCAGGTCGGGAGCACAGGTCAGGCCGGGAACAGAGGTTTAGCCGGGAGAAATTATTAGGCGGGGAGCAAAGGTCGGGCCGGGAGCAGAGGTTTGACCAGTAGCAGATGTTTGGCCGGGAGAAAAGGTTCGGCGGGGGAAAAAGGTCGCGCCGGGAGCAAAGGGTGGGCCGGGAACAGAGGTTAAGCGGGGAGCAGATGTTTGGCCGGGAGCATAGCTCAGGCCGGGAGCAAAGGTCGGGCCGGGAGCACAGGTTTAGCCGGGAGCAGAGGTTTGGACGGGAGGAAAGATCAGGCCGGGAGCAAAGGGCAGACCCGCAGAAGAGGTTTAGCTGAGAGAAAAGGTCAGGCCGGGAGCAGAGGTTTAGCCAGGAGAAAAGGTGGGGCCGGAAGCAAAGGTCAGGCCCGCAGAAAAGGTTAATCCGGAAAAAAAAGGTCAGGTCGGTAGCCCAGGTCAGGCCGGGAACAGAGGTTTAGCCGGGAGAAAAGATTAGGCGGGGAGCAAAGGTCGGGCCGGGAGCAGAGGTTTGGCCGGGAGCAGAGGTTTGGCCGGGAGAAAAGGTGGGGCGGGGAGAAAAGGTCGCGCCGGGAGCAAAGGCCGGGCCGGGAGCACAGGTTTATCCGGGAGCAGAGGTTTGGACGGGAGGAAAGATCAGGCCGGGAGCAAAGGGCAGACCTGCAGAAGAGGTTTAGCTGAGAGAAAAGGTCAGGCCGGGAGCAAAGGTCAGGCCGGGAGCAAAGGTCAGGCCCGCAGAAGAGGTTTAGCTGAGAGAAAAGGTCAGGCCGGGAGCGGAGCTTTGGCCGGGAGAAAAGGTGGGGCCGGGAGCAAAGGTCAGGCTGGCAGAAAAGGTTAATCCGGAAGAAAACGTCAGGTCGGGAGCACAGGTCAGGCCGGGAACAGAGATTTAGCCGGGAGAAAAGATTAGGCGGGGAGCAAAGGTCGGGCCGGGAGCAGAGGTTTGGCCGGGAGAAAAGATCAGGCCGGGAACAAAAGTCGGGCCGGGAGCACAGGTTTAGCGTTTAGCCGGGAGCAGAGGTTTGGACGGGAGGAAAGATCAGGCCGGGGGCAAAGGGCAGACCCGCAGAAGAGGTTTAGCTGAGAGGAAAGGTCAGGCCGGGAGCAAAGGGCAGACCCGCAGAAAAGGTGGGACCGGAAGCAAAGGTCAGACCCGTAGAAAAGCTTTAGCTGAGATAAAAGGTCAGGCCGGGAGCAGAGGTTTGGGCGGGAGAAAAGGTGGGGCTGGGAGAAAAGGTCGCACCCGGAGCAAAGGGCGGGCCAGGAGCCGAGGTTAAGCCAGGAGGAAAGGTCAGACGCGCAGAAAAGGTCCGGCCGGGAGCTCAGAACTGACGGGGAGAAATGGTGGGGCGAGCTGGGGACCCACCCAGGGGAGGAGAGGGAGCTCGGGGAGGGCAGGGGCCAAGACGAGCAGGGGGTGGGGGGCAAGGGGAGGCCAGCAGCAGAAACGGGGTGGCGGCGGCCAGGGCCGAGGGGGAGGGCTCGAGCGGAGGGCGGCGGGTGCTCCGGGAACACCGGAAGCCGGGGACCAAGCGGAGGCCAGGCAGACGGCGGGGCCGGAGGCCAAGGCCAGGCGACGGGAGGACAAGGGGGGTGGCGAGAGGGGAAAGGGGGGCGCGAGCGGCCAAAGGGCAAGGCTGGGACCAAGGGGGTCCTCGGGCCATAAGGGAGGGCGCGCAGAGCCAGGCCAGGCCAGGCCAGGCCAGGGGAGGGGGAGAGAGCCGGGGCGAGGGCAAGAGGGGAGGGCCCAAGATGGGGAAAAGCGGGGGAACGCCGGGCCATCCCGTGGGGGCGGCGGTGGGGCCTGAGAGTCCAAAGCCACAAGAAGAAGAAGAAGAAGAATTATAAGAAGAATCCTCCTCCGCTGGCTCCGCCTCCTCCTCCTACGCATCCTGCTGGTCAGGGCAAGGGAGGAGCAACTCGGGGGGGGCCGGCTGGTCCGGCGGGGCCAGGCTGTCCAGCCGCTCGGGGCGTGAACCTGCCCCGGTGGTGGCGGAGACGGTGAGGGTGACTCGGAGGGTACGGCGCCGCACCCCACCCCCCACCGACTCACGTGCTGGTGCTCTCCATCTTCTCCCACTAAGGTTGGTGTGGTCCCTCCGAGGGGCGGGCAGCAGCCTCAAGCGTCGGGTCCGGGCGGGCTGGGGCCGCGCTGCCGGCAGGCCCCACCGTGGTTCGGGCCTGGAGGGCAAGAGAAACAAACGCCAGAGTGAGCCAGCCAGCCAGCCACCCAGCGAGCCAGCTCCCACCTCCGGCCGAGCTGCCGGGCCCCTGCCCGACCGCCCTCTCTTGCGGCCGCGGTTCCGTGGACTAGGCCCCACGACGTCCGTGGCCATCAGCCGCCGCCCCCCCTCAGTCCGCAAAGGGGGCCAGCTGGGTGGGGAAGCGGCAGGGACTCCATGGGGGCCTGGGCCGGCCTGGGGCGGGGAGGGCGGCGGGGGTTACGGTGCTGCCCCTGTCCCCAGCCGAGCGGACCGGACGGGCCGGCCGCAAGGAGCCCGGAGCCCCGGCGTCCCGGGATGGGCCTGCGTCTCATCCCGCGGCTTCCCCCGCCACCACTCACCCAGGAAGATACACACCCCCCGCCGCCCCCCCCCGTCCGCTTGGGTGGCAGCGCAGCGGCCACTCAGGGAGAGGGCCGAGGCGGCAGGGGGGTCGGAATCCAGGAGAAGATCGACGAGCCTCCAGGCCCGGGAGCGGCACCGGGCACCCCACGGGGGGCTGACAGGGGCCCCGCAATGGGGCGGCGCCCAGTCCGACAGGAAACACAGGTGGCGGGGGTGGGGGCCTGGGCCCATGGGGAGGCAAGGGCCAACAGAGGCCCGTGGCAACGGTCAGGCCCGGGCGGACCCGGGAGACTGAGGGAGACGGGTCGGCCGGGAGGGGAAGGCGAGACGCGGAGAAGAAAAAAAAGCAGGGGGTGAAGGGAGACGGGAGGGGGGCTGGGGGGAAAGTGGGGCCCGGGGACAGAGTGGGTCCGGGCGCCCAAAGGACGGGAGGGGGAAGGGGGCCACAGGCATAAGGTGGGGCCGGGATGCCAGCTGCCGGGCCGCAAACCGGGGGATCAAGGACAAAGGGGGAGGCCCGGAGAAAAGGGACTGCGGCGACAAAAGGCCGGGCCCGGGAACAGGGGTCGGCGAGAGGAAAAGGTCCGACGAGGGGAAAAGGGGGTGGGGGGGCGAGGCAACAAGGGGACGGGGCTGGGAAAGTGGAGGCCCACAGATGAGGGGAGGCCCGGACACAAAACGGAGCAGACAAGGAGCAAAGGGTTCACCGGGAGCAGGGGTTGGGCCGGGAGCAAAGGGCAGACCCGCAGAAAAGGATAGGCTGGAAGTAAAGGTCAGGTCGGGATCTAAGGTCGGGCCGGGAGCAGAGGTTTAGCCAGGAACAGAGGTTTGGACGGGAGGAAAGATCAGGCCGGGAACAAAGGGCTGACCCGCAGAAGAGGTTTAGCTGAGAGAAAAGGTCAGGCCGCGAGCAGAGGTTTGGCCCGGAGCAGAGGTTAGGCCGGGAGCAGAGGTGGGGCCGGGAGCAGAGGCCACACCCGCAGAAAAGGTCAGGCCGGGATCAAAGGTCAGGCCCGCAGAAGAGGTTTAGTTAAGAAAAAAGGTCAGGCTGGGAGACAAGGTGGGGCCGGGAGCAAAGGTCAGGTCTGCAGAAAAGGTTAATCCGGAAGAAAAAGGTCAGGTCGGGAGCACAGGTCAGGCCGGGAGCAGAGTTTTAGCCAGCAGAAAAGATGAGGACGGGAGCAACAGTCAGGCCGGGACAGAGGTTTAGCCGGGAGCAACGGTTTGGCCGGGAGAAAAGATCAGGCTGGGAGCAAAGGGGAGACCCGCAGAAAAGGTGGGGCCAGAAGCAAATGTCAGACCTGCAGAAAAGCTTTAGCTGAGATAAAAGGTCAGGCCGGGAGCAGAGTTTTGGGCGGGAGAAAAGGTGGGGCCGGGAGAAAAGGGCGCGCCGGGAGCAACGGGCGGGCCGGGAGCCGAGGTTAAGCCAGGAGCAAAGGTCAGACGCCCAGAAAAGGTCCGGCCGGGAGCTCAGGACCGACGGGGAGAAAAGGTGGGGCGAGCTGGGGACCGAACCAGGGAGGAGAGGGATCCCGGGGAGGGAAGGGGCCAAGATGAGCCGGGGGGGGGGGGGGGGCAAGGGGAGGCCAGCAGCAGAAATGGGGTTGCGGCGGCCAGGGCCGAGTGGGAGGGCCGGAGCCGAGGGTGGCGGGCGCTCCGGGAACACCGGAGGCCGGGGACCAAGCGGAGGCCAGGCAGACGGCGGGGCCGGAGGCCAAGGCCAGGCGACGGGAGGACAAGGCAGGTGTCGAGAGGGGAAAGGGTGGCGCGAGCGGCCAAAGGGCAAGGCCGGGACCAAGGAGGGGGCCTCGGGCCATAAGGGAGGGCGCGCAGAGCCAGGCCAGACCAGGCCAGGCCAGGCCAGGCCAGGCCAGGCCAGGCCAGGCAACGGGGAGAGAGCCGGGGCGAGGGCAAGAGGGCAGGGCCCAAGACGGGGAAAAGCGGGGGAACACCGGGCCGTCCCGTTGGGGGGCCGGTGGGGCCGGAGAGTTCAAAGCCAGAAGAAGAAGAAGAAGAAGAAAAATCCTCCTCCGCTGGCTCCGCCTCCTCCTCCTCCGCATCCTGCTGGTCGGGGCAAGGGAGGAGGAGGTGGGGGGGCCCGGCTGGTCCGGCAGGGTCAGGCTGTCCAGCCGCTCGGGGCGGGATCCCGCCCCGGCAGCGGCGGCGACGACAGTGAGGGTGACTCGGAGGGTCCGGCGCCGGCCCCCCCACCCGCCCGACTCATGTGCAGTTGCTCTCCATCTTCGCCCACCAAGGTCGGTGTGGCCCCGCCGAGGGGCGGGCTGCAGCCTCCAGCGTCGGGCCCGGGCGGGCCAGGGCGGCGCCCCCGGCAGGCCCCACCGTGGTTCGGGCCTGGGAGGGCAAGAGAAACAAACGCCAGAGTGAGCCAGCTAGCCAGCAACCCAGTGAGCCAGTTGCCACCTCCGGCCGAGATGCGGGGCCCCTGCCCGCCCGCCCGCCCTCTCTGGCGGCCGCGGTTCCGTGGACTAGGCCCCACGACGTCCGTGGCCATCAGCCGCCCCCGCCCCACCAGGACCCTACCCCCCGAGCCCGGAAAGGAGGCCAGCTGGGCGGAGGTGCGGCAGGGTCTCCGCGGGGGCCGGGGCCGGCCTGGGGCGGGGAGGGCGGCGGGGCTTGCAGTGCTACGCCTGTCCCCAGCCGAGCCGATCGGACGGGCCAGCCGCAAGGAGTCCGGACCCCCGGGGTCCCGGGAGGGGCCTGCGTCTCATCCCACGGATTCCCCCGCCACCACTCACCCAGGAAGACACACCCCCCCCGCCGTCCCCCCGGCCCCCTGCGGTGGCAGCGCAGCCGCCACTCAGGGAGAGGGCCGAGGCGGCAGGGGGGTCGGACCCCAGGAGAACACCGACGAGCCTCTGACCCCGGGAGCGGCACCGGGCACCCGACGGGGGGCCGACAGGGGTCCACAATAGGGCGGCGCCGAGTCCACCACAGCGCACAGGTCGCGGGGGGGGGGGGGGGTTGGGCCCATGGGAAGGCGAGGGCCACCAGAGAGGCCCGTGGCAACGGTCAGTCCCGGGCGGACCCGGGAGACCGAGGGAGACGGGTCGGCCGGGAGGAGAAGGCTAGACGGGGAGAAGAAAAAAAGTGGGGGGCGAGGGGAGATGGGCGCTGGGCTGGGGGGAAAGTGGGGCTTGGGGACAGAGTGTGGCCAGGCGCCAAAAGGACTGGAGGGGGAAGGGGTAGGCCGGGAGGAGAAAGGGGGCCGAGGGCAAAAGGTGGGGCCGGGAAGCCAGCTGACGGGCCGCAAAACGGGGGACCTAGGACAGAGGAGGAGGCCCGGATAAAAGGTACCGCGGCGAAAAAAGGCCGGGCCCGGGAACAAAGCTCGGCGAGAGGAAAAGTTCCGACGAGGGGTAAGGGGGTGGGGGGGGCCAGGCGATGAGGGGACGGGGCCGGGAAAGGGGAGGCCCACAGCCGAGGGGAGGCCCGGACACAAAACGGAGCAGCCGAGGAGCAAAGGGTTCACCGGGAGCAGAGGTTGGGCCGGGAGCCAAGGTCAGATCCGCAGAAAAGGTTAGGCCGGAAGAAAAGGTCAGGTCGGGAGCACAGGGCAGGCCGGGAGCAGAGGTTTAGCCGGGAGGAAAATTAGGCCGGGAGCAAAGGTTGGGCAGGGAGCAGAGGTTTAGCCGGGAGCAGAGGTTTGGCCGGGAGCAAAGGTGGGGCCGGGAGCGGAGGCCAGATCCGCAGATAAGGTCAGGCTGGGAGGAAAGGTCAGGCCCACAGAAGAGGTTTAGCTGAGAGAAAAGGTCAGGCCGGGAGCAGAGGTTTGGCCGGGAGCAGAGGTTTGGCCGGGAGCAAAGGTTTGGCCGGGAGAAAAGGTCGCGCCGGGAGCAAAGGGCGGGCCGGGAACAGAGGTTTAGCGGGGAGCAGAGGTTTGGCCGGGAGAAAAGATCAGGACGGGAGCAAAGGTCGGGCCGGGAGAAAAGGTTGGGACGGGAGGAAATGGGCTGGGAGCATAGGTTTAGCCGGGAGCATCAGAGGTTTGGGCGGGAGGAAAGATCAGGCCGGGAGCAAAGGTCAGGCGGGTAGCAGAGGTTTAGCTGAGAATAAAGGTCAGGCCGGGAGCAGAGGTTTGTCCGGGAGCAGAGGTTTGTCCGGGAGCAGAGGTTTGGCCGGGAGAAAAGATCAGGCTGGGAGCACAGGTTTAGCTGGGAGCAAAGGTTTGGACGGGAGGAAAGATCAGGCCGGGAGCAAAGGGCAGACCTGCAAAAGAGGTTTAGCTGAGAGAAAAGGTCAGGCCGGGAGCAGAGGTTTGGCCGGGAGCAAAGGTGGGGCCGGGAGCAGAGGCCAGACCCGCAGAAAAGGTAAGGCCGGGAGCAAAGGTCAGGCCAGGAGTAAAGGTCAGGCCCGCAGAAAAGGTCAGGTCGGGAGCACAGGTCAGGCCGGGAGCAGACGTTTAGCCAGCAGAAAAGATTAGGCCGGGAGCAAAGGTCAGACCCCAGAAGAAATTAGGCGGGAAGAAAAAGGTCTGGCCGGGAGCAGAGGTTTAGCCGGGAGGAAAGATTAGGCCAGGAGCAAAGGTGGGGCCGGGAGCGGAGGCCAGATCCGCAGAAAAGATCAGGCCGGAAGAGCAAAGGTCAGGTCGCGAGCACAGGTCAGGCCGGGAGCAGAGGTTTAGCCAGCAGAAAAGATTAGGACGGGAGCAAAGTTCAGGCCAGGAGCAGAGGTTTAGCCGGGAGCAGCGGTTTGGCCGGGAGAAAAGATCAGGCCGGGAGCAAAGGGCAGACCCACAGAAGAAGTTTTAGCTGAGAGGAAAGGGCAGTCCGGGAGCAGAGGTTTGGCCGGGATCAGAGGTTTGGCGGGGAGAAAAGATCAGGCTGGGAGCAAAGGGCGGGCCGGGAGCAAAGGTTTAGCCGGAAGCAGAGGTTTGGACGGGTGGAAAGATCGCGCGGGGGCAAAGGGCAGACCCGCAGACCAGGTTTAGCTGAGAGAAAAGGTCAGGCCGGGAGCAGAGGTTTGTCCCGGGGAGCAGAGGTTTGGCCGGGAGCAGAGGTTTGGTCGGGAGAAAAGATCTGGCCGGGAGAAAAGATCAGGCCGGAGCACAGGTTTAACCGGGAGCAGAGGTTGGACGGGAGGAAAGATCAGGCCGGGAGCAAAGGGCAGACCTGCAGAAGAGGTTTAGCTGAGAGAAAAGGTCAGACCGGGAGCAGAGGTTTGGCCGGGAGCAAAGTGGGGCGCTGGAAGCAGAGGCCTGACCCGCAGAAAAGGTCAGGCCGGGAGCAAAGGTCAGGCCGGGAGCAAAGGTCAGGCCTGCAGAAGAGGTTTAGCTGAGAGAAAAGGTCAGGCCGGGAGCAGAGGTTTGGCCGGGAGCCAAGGTGGGGCCGGGAGCAAAGGTCAGGCTGGCAGAAAGGTTAATCCGGAAGGAAAACGTCCAGGTCGGGGAGCCAACAGGGTCAGGCCGGGGAACAGGGATTTTAGCCGGGAGGAAAGCTCAGGCCGGGAATAAAAGTCGGGGCCCGGGAGCACCAGGTTTTAGCGTTTAGCCGGGGAGCCAGAGGTTTGGCGGGAGGAAGATCAGGCCGGGAGCAAAGGGCAGACCCGCAGAAAAGGGGTTGGGACCGGAAGCAAAGGTCAGACCCGTAGAAAAGCTTTAGCTGAGATAAAAAGGTCAGGCCAGGAGCAGAGGTTTGGGCGGAGAGAAAGGTGGGGCTGGGAGAAAAGGTCGCACCGGGAGCAAAGGCGGGCCGGGAGCCGAGGTTAAGCCAGGAGGAAAGGTCAGACGCGCAGAAAAGGTCCGGCCGGGAGTCAGGACTGACGGGGAGAAATGGTGGGCGAGCTGGGGACCCAGGGGAGGAGAGGGAGCTCGGGGAGGCAGGGGCCAAGACGAGCAGGGGTGGGGGGCAAGGGGAGGCAGCAGAAACGGGGTGGCGGCGGCCAGGGCCGAGGGGGAGGGCTCGAGCGGAGGGCGGCGGGT
>NW_024396801.1:0-35551 GCF_004115215.2 Ornithorhynchus anatinus
CTAAACCTCTGCCCGCGGCCTGACCTGTGCTCCCGACCTGACCTTTTTCTTCCGGATTCACCTTTTCTGCGAGCCTGACCTTTGCTCCCGGCCTGAATTTTTCTCTTGGCTAAAACTCTGCTCCCGGTTAAACCTTTGCTCCCGGCCCGCCCTTTGCTCCCGGCCTGATATTTTCTTCCGGCTAAACCTCTGCTCCCGGTTAAACCTCTGCTCCTGGCCCGCCCTTTGCTCTCGGCCTGATCTTTGCTCCTGGATAAACCTCTACTCCCGGTTAAACCTCTGCTCCCGGCCCCCCCTTTGCTCCCGGCCTGATCTTTTCTCCCATCTAAACCTCTTCTCGCGGCCTGACCTGTGCTCCCAACCTGACCTTTTTCTTCTGGATTAACCTTTTCTACGGGCCTGAACTTTGCTCCCGGCCGCAACTTTTCTGCGGGTCTCCCTTTGCTCCCGGCCTGATCTATTCTCCCGGCTAAACCTCTGCTCCCGGTTAAAGCTCTGCTCCCGGCCCCCCCTTTGCTCCCGGCCTGATCTTTTCTCCCAGCTAAACCTCTGCTCGCGGCCTGACCTGTGCTCCCGACCTGACTTTTTCTTCGGTATTCACCTTTTCTGCGGGCTTGAACTTTGCTCCCGGCCCCACCTTTTCTGCGGGTCTCCCTTTGCTACGGCCTGATATTTTCTCCCGGCTAAACCTCTGCTCCCGGTTAAACCTTTGCTCCCGGCCCGCCTTTGCTCCCGGCCTGATCTTTTCTAGCGGCTAAACTCTGCTCCCGGTTAAACCTCTGCTCCAGCCCGCCTTTGCTCCCCGCCTGATCTTGTCTCCCAGCTAAACTCTTGCTTCGCGGCCTGACCTTTGCTCCCGACCGGACTTTTTCTTCTGTATTCACCTTTTCTGGCGGGCCTGAACTTTGCTCCCGGCCCCACCTTTTCTGCGGGTCTTCCTTTGCTACCGGCCTGATCCTTTCTCCCGGCTAAACCTCTGCTCCCGCCCGCCCTTTGCTCCCGGCCTGATCTTTTCTCCCAGCTAAACCTCTGCTCCCGGTTAAACCTCTGCTCCCTGCCCGCCCTTTGCTCCCAGCCTGATCTTTTCTTCCAGCCAAAACGTCTCGCTCCCAGCCAGACCTTTCCTCAGGCCCGACATTTTTTTTCTGCCTGACCTTTTCGGCGGTTCTGGCCTTTGCTCCCCGCACGACCTTTGCTCCCAGTTCTGATCTTTTCTCCCGGCCAAACCTTTTCCTCCGGCCCGAACTTTTTTCTTCCGGCCTGAAATTTCGGCGGGTCTGGGCTCTGCCGTGGTGCGACCTTTGCTCCCGGCCCCACCTTTTTTTCCCGGGCAGAGCTCTGCTCCCGGCCTGACCTTTTCTCTCAGCTAACCTCTTATGCGGGACTGACCTGTGATCCCGGCACACCTTTTCTGCGGGTCTGCCCTTTGCTCCGGGCCTTTTTTGTTTTCTCGGCCAAACGTCTGCTCCCGGCTAAACCTCTGCTCCCGGCCCGCCCTTTGCTCCCGGCTGATCTTTTCTCCCGGCCAAAACGTCTTCTGACGGCTTAACCTCTGCTCCCGGCCCTCCCTTTCCTCCCGGCCTGATCTTTTCTCCCGGCTAAACCTATTCTCCCGGTTAAAACCTCTGCTCCCGGCCCGCCCTTTGCTACCAGCCTGATCTTTTCTCCTGGCTAAACCCTCTGCTCCCGGTTAAACCTCTGCTCCCGGCCCGCCCTTTGCTCCCGGCCTGATCTTTTCTCCCGGCTAAACCTCTGCTCCCGGTTAAACCTCTGCCCCAGGCCTGCCCTTTGCTCCCGGCCTGATCTTTTCTCCCGTCTAAACCTCTGCCCGCGGCCTGACCTGTGCTCCAGACCTTACCTTTTTCTTCTGGATTAACCTTTTATGCGGGCCTGACCTTTGCTCCCGGCCCCACCTTGTCTGCGGGTATCCCTTTGCTCCCGGCCTGATCTTTTCTCCCGGCCAAACGTCTGCTCCCGGCTAAACCTCTGCTCCCGGCCCACCCTTTCCTCCCGGCCTGATCTTTTCTCCTGGCTAAACCTCTGCTCCCGGTTAAACCTCTGCTCCCGGCCCCCCCTTTCCACCAGCCATGATCTTTTCTCCCGGCTAAACCTCTGTACCTGGTTAAACCTCTGCTCCCGGCCACCCTTAGCTCCCTTTCCTGATCTTTTCTCCCAGCCAAACCTCTGCTCCCGGCCAGACCTTTTCCTCCGGCCCGACCTTTTTCTTCCGGCCTGACCTTTTCGGCGGGTCTGGGCTCTGCTCCCGGCGAGACCATTGCTCCCGGCCCCACCTTTTCTCCCGGCCAGAGCTCTGCTCCCGGCCTGACCTTTCTCTCAGCTAAACCTCTTCTGCGGATCTACCATTTGCTCCCGGCCTGATCTTTTCTCCCGGCCAAACGTCTGCTCCCGGCTAAACCTCTGCTTCCGGCCCGCCCTTTGCTCCCGGCCTGATCTTTTCTCCCGGCCAAACGTCTTCTCCCGGCTATACCTCTACCCCCAGCCCGCCAATTCCTCCCGGCCTGATCTTTTCTCCCGGCTAAACCTCTGCTCCTGTTTAAACCTCTGCCCCCGGCCCGCCCTTTGTTCCCGGCCTGATCTTTTCTCCCGGCTAAACCACTGCTCCTGGTTAAACCTCTGCTCCAGGCCCACCCTTTGCTCCCGGCCTGATCTTTTCTCCCGGCTAAACCTCTGCTCCCCGTTAAACCTCTGCTCCCGGCCCGCCCTTTGCTCCCGGCCTGATTGTTCTCCCAGCCAAACGTCTGCTCCCAGCTAAACCTCTGCTCCGGCCCGCCCTTTGCTCCCGGCCTGATCTTTTCTCCCGGCTAAACCTCTGCTCGCGGCCTGACCTGTGTTCCAGACCTGACCTTTTTCTTCTGGATTAACCTTTTCTGCGGGCCTGAACTTTGCTTCCGGCCCCACCTTTTCTGCGGGTCTCCCTTTGCTACCAGCCTGATCTTTTCTCCCGGCTAAAACTCTGCTCCTGGTTAAATCTCTGTTCCCGGCCCACCCTTTGCTCCCGGCCTGATCTTTTCTCCCGGCTAAACCTCTGCTCCCGGTTAAACCTCTGAACCCGGCCCGCCCTTTGTTCCCGGCCTGATCTTTTCTCCCGGCTAAACCACTGCTCCCGGTTAAACCTCTGCTCCAGGCCCACCCTTTGCTCCCGGCCTGATCTTTTCTCCCGGCTAAACCACTGCTCCTGGTTAAACCTCTGCTCCCGGTCTGCCCTTTGTTCCTGGCCTGATCTTTCTCCCGGCTAAACCTCTCCTCCCTTAAACCTTTGCTCCCGGCCCGCCCTTTGCTCCCGGCCTGATTGTTCTCCCAGCCAAACGTCTGCTCCCAGCTAAACCTCTGCTCCCGGCCCGCCCTTTGCTCCTGGCCTGATCTTTTCTGCCGGCTAAACCTCTGCTCGCGGCCTGACCTGTGCTCCCGACCTGACCTTTTTCTTCCGGATTAACCTTTTCTGTGGGCCTGACCTTTGCTCCCGGCCCCTCCTTTTCTTCGGGTCTGCCCTTTGCTCCAGGCCTGATCTTTCTCCTGGCTAAACCTCTGCTCGCGGCCTGACCTGTGTTCCAGACCTGACCTTTTTCTTCTGGATTAACCTTTTTAACGGCCCTGAACTTTGCTTCCGGCCCCACCTTTTCTGCGGGTCTCCCTTTGCTACCGGCCTGATCTTTTCTCCCGGCTAAAACTCTGCTCCTGGTTAAATCTCTGTTCCCGGCCCACCCTTTGCTCCCGCCCTGATCTTTTCTCCCGGCTAAACCTCTGCTCCCGGTTAAACCTCTGAACCCGGCCCGCCCTTTGCTCACGGACTGATCTTTTCTTCCAGCTAAAGCTCTACTCGCGGTTAAACCTCAGCTCCCGGTCCGCCCTTAGCCCCCGGCCTGATCTTTTCTCCCGGCTAAACCTCTGCTCGCGGCCTGACCTGTGCACCCGACCTGACCTTTTTCTTCTGGATTAACCTTTTCTACAGGCCTGAACTTTGCTCCCGGCCCCACCTTTTCTGCGGGTCTCCCTTTTCTCCTGGCCTGATATTTTCTCCCGGCGAAACCTCTGCTCCCGGTTAAACCTCTGCTCCCGCCCCGCCCTTTGCTCGCGGCCTGATCTTTTCTCCCGGCTAAACCTCTGCTCACGGCCTGACCTGTGCTCCAGACCTGACCTTTTTTTTTCTGGATTCACCTTTTCTGCGGGCCTGAACTTTGCTCCCGGCCCCACCATTTCTGCGGGTCTCCCTTTGCTACCAGCCTGATCTTTTCTCCCGGCCAAACGTCTGCTTCCGCCAAAACCTCTGCTCCGGCCCGCCCTTTGCTCCCGGCCTGATCTTTTCTCCCGGCCAAACGTCTGCTCCCGGCAAAACCTCTGCTCCCGGCCCACCCTTTGCTCCAAGTCTGACCTTTTCTCCCGGCTAAACCTCTGCCCGCGGCCTGACCTGTGCACCCGACCTGACCTTTTTCTTCCGGATTCACCTTTTCTGCGGGCCTGACCTTTGCTCCCAGCCTGATCTTTTCTCCCGGCTAAAACTCTGCTCCCGGTTAAACCTCTGCTCCCGGCCTGCCCTTTGCTCCCGGCCTGATATTTTCTTCCAGCTAAACCTCTGCTCCCGGTTAAACCTCTCCTCCTGGCCCGCCCTTTGCTCCCGGCCTGATCTTTTCTCCCATCAAAACCTCTGCTCGCGGCCTGACCTGTGCTCTCGACCTGACCTTTTTCTTCTGCATTAACCTTTTCTGCGGGCCTGACCTTTGCTCCAGGCCCCATCTTTTCTGCGGGTCTCCCTTTGCTCCCTGTCTATTTTCTCCCGGCTAATCCTCTGCTCCCGGTTAAACCTCTGCTCCCGGCCCGCCCTTTGCTCCCGGCCTGATCTTTTCTCCCGGCTAAACATCTGCTCCGGTTAAACCTCTGCTCCCGGCCCGCCCTTTGCTCCCGTCCTGATCTTTTCTAGCGGCTAAACCTCTGCTCCCGGTTAAACCTCTGCTCCCAGCCCGCCCTTTGCTCCCGGCCTGATCTTTTCTCCCAGCTAAACCTCTGCTCGCGGCCTGACCTGTGCTCCCGACCTGACCTTATTCTTCTGGATTAACCTTTTCTGCGGGCCTGACCTTTGCTCCCGGCCCCACCTTGTCTGCGGGTTTACCTTTGCTCCCGGCCTGATATTTTCTCCCGGCTAAACCTCTGCTCCCGGTTAAACCTCTGCTCCCGGCCCGCCCTTTGCTCCCAGTCTGACCTTTTCTCCCGGCTAAACCTCTGCTCCCGGTTAAACCTCTGCTCCCGGCCCGCCCTTGGCTCCCGGCCTGATCTTTCTCCCGGCTAAACCTCTGCTCGCGACCTGACCTGTATTCCAGACCTGACCTTTTTCTTCTGGATTAACCTTTTCTGCGGGCATGACCTTTCCTCCCAGCCTGATCTTTTCTCCCGGCTAAACCTCTGCTCCCGTCTAAACCTCTGCTCCCGGCCCGCCCTTTGCTCCCGGCCTGATCTTTTCTCCCATCAAAACCTCTGCTCGTGGCCTGACCTGTGCTCTCCACCTGACCTTTTTCTTCTGGATTAACCTTTTCTGCGGGCCTGACCTTTGCTCCAGGCCCCATCTTTTCTGCGGGTCTCCCTTTGCTACCCGCCTGATATTTTCTCCCGGCTAATCCTCTGCTCCCGGTTAAACCTCTGCGCCCGGCCTGCCCTTTGCTCCCGGCCTGATCTTTTCTCCCGGCTAAACCTCTGCTCACGGCCTGACCTGTGCTCCCGACCTGACCTTTTTCTTCTGGATTCACCTTTTCTGCGGGCCTGACCTTTGCTCCGGGCCCCACCTTTTCTGCGGGTCTCCCTTTGCTACAGGCCTGATCTTTGCTCCCGGCCAAAACTCTTCTCCGGTTAAACCTCTGCTCCCGGCCCACCCTTTGCTCCCGGCCTGATCTTTTCTCCCAGCTAAACCTCTGCTCCCGGTTAAACCTCTGCTCCCGGCCCGCCCTTTGCTCCCGGCCTGATCTTTTCTCCCGGCTAAACCTCTGGTCCTGGTTAAACCTCTGCTCCCGGCCCACCCTTAGCTCCCTTTCCTGATCTTTTCTCCCAGCCAAACCTCTGCTCCCGGCCAGACCTTTTCCTCCGGCCCGACCTTTTTCTTCCGGCCTGACCTTTTCGGCGGGTCTGGGCTCTGCTCCCGGCGAGACCATTGCTCCCAGCCCCACCTTTTCTCCCGGCCAGAGCTCTGCTCCCGGCCTGACCTTTTCTCTCAGCTAAACCTCTTCTGCGGATCTACCATTTGCTCCCGGCCTGATCTTTTCTCCCAGCCAAACGTCTGCTCCCGCCTAAACCTCTGCTTCCGGCCCGCCCTTTGCTCCCGGCCTGATCTTTTCTCCCGGCCAAACGTCTTCTCCCGGCTATACCTCTACCCCCAGCCCGCCAATTCCTCCCGGCCTGATCTTTTCTCCCGGCTAAACCTCTGCTCCTGTTTAAACCTCTGCCCCCGGCCCGCCCTTTGTTCCCGGCCTGATCTTTTCTCCCGGCTAAACCACTGCTCCTGGTTAAACCTCTGCTCCAGGCCCACCCTTTGCTCCCGGCCTGATCTTTTCTCCCGGCTAAACCTCTGCTCCCCGTTAAACCTCTGCTCCCGGCCCGCCCTTTGCTCCCGGCCTGATTGTTCTCCCAGCCAAACGTCTGCTCCCAGCTAAACCTCTGCTCCCGGCCCGCCCTTTGCTCCCGGCCTGATCTTTTATCCCGGCTAAACCTCTGCTCGCGGCCTGACCTGTGTTCCAGACCTGACCTTTTTCTTCTGGATTAACCTTTTCTGCGGGCCTGAACTTTGCTTCCGGCCCCACCTTTTCTGCGGGTCTCCCTTTGCTACCAGCCTGATCTTTTCTCCCGGCTAAAACTCTGCTCCTGGTTAAATCTCTGTTCCCGGCCCACCCTTTGCTCCCGGCCTGATCTTTTTTCCCGGCTAAACCTCTGCTCCCGGTTAAACCTCTGAACCCGGCCCGCCCTTTGTTCCCGGCCTGATCTTTTCTCCCGGCTAAACCACTGCTCCCGGTTAAACCTCTGCTCCAGGCCCACCCTTTGCTCCCGGCCTGATCTTTTCTCCCGGCTAAACCACTGCTCCTGGTTAAACCTCTGCTCCCGGTCTGCCCTTTGTTCCTGGCCTGATCTTTTCTCCCGGCTAAACCTCTCCTCCCGTTAAAACTTTGCTCCCGGCCCGCCCTTTGCTCCCGGCCTGATTGTTCTCCCAGCCAAACGTCTGCTCCCAGCTAAACCTCTGCTCCCGGCCCGCCCTTTGCTCCTGGCCTGATCTTTTCTGCCGGCTAAACCTCTGCTCGCGGCCTGACCTGTGCTCCCGACCTGACCTTTTTCTTCCGGATTAACCTTTTCTGTGGGCCTGACCTTTGCTCCCGGCCCCTCCTTTTCTTCGGGTCTGCCCTTTGCTCCAGGCCTGATCTTTTCTCCTGGCTAAACCTCTGCTCGCGGCCTGACCTGTGTTCCAGACCTGACCTTTTTCTTCTGGATTAACCTTTTTAACGGGCCTGAACTTTGCTTCCGGCCCCACCTTTTCTGCGGGTCTCCCTTTGCTACCGGCCTGATCTTTTCTCCCGGCTAAACCTCTGCTCCCGGTTAAACCTCTGAACCCGGCCCGCCCTTTGCTCCCGGCCTGATCTTTTCTCCCGGCTAAACCTCTGCTCCCGGTTAAACCTCTGAACCCGGCCCGCCCTTTGCTCACGGACTGATCTTTTCTTCCAGCTAAAGCTCTACTCGCGGTTAAACCTCAGCTCCCGGTCCGCCCTTAGCTCCCGGCCAGATCTTTTCTCCCGGCTAAACCTCTGCTCGCGGCCTGACCTGTGCACCCGACCTGACCTTTTTCTTCTGGATTAACCTTTTCTACAGGCCTGAACTTTGCTCCCGGCCCCACCTTTTCTGCGGGTCTCCCTTTTCTCCTGGCCTGATATTTTCTCCCGGCGAAACCTCTGCTCCCGGTTAAACCTCTGCTCCCGCCCCGCCCTTTGCTCGCGGCCTGATCTTTTCTCCCGGCTAAACCTCTGCTCACGGCCTGACCTGTGCTCCAGACCTGACCTTTTTTTTCTGGATTCACCTTTTCTGCGGGCCTGAACTTTGCTCCCGGCCCCACCATTTCTGCGGGTCTCCCTTTGCTACCAGCCTGATCTTTTCTCCCAGCCAAACGTCTGCTTCCGCCAAAACCTCTGCTCCCGGCCCGCCCTTTGCTCCCGGCCTGATCTTTTCTCCCGGCCAAACGTCTGCTCCCGGCAAAACCTCTGCTCCCGGCCCACCCTTTGCTCCAAGTCTGACCTTTTCTCCCGGCTAAACCTCTGCCCGCGGCCTGACCTGTGCACCCGACCTGACCTTTTTCTTCCGGATTCACCTTTTCTGCGGGCCTGACCTTTGCTCCCGGCCTGATCTTTTCTCCCGGCTAAAACTCTGCTCCCGGTTAAACCTCTGCTCCCGGCCTGCCCTTTGCTCCCGGCCTGATATTTTCTTCCAGCTAAACCTCTGCTCCCGGTTAAACCTCTCCTCCTGGCCCGCCCTTTGCTCCCGGCCTGATCTTTTCTCCCATCAAAACCTCTGCTCGCGGCCTGACCTGTGCTCTCGACCTGACCTTTTTCTTCTGCATTAACCTTTTCTGCGGGCCTGACCTTTGCTCCAGGCCCCATCTTTTCTGCGGGTCTCCCTTTGCTCCCTGTCTATTTTCTCCCGGCTAATCCTCTGCTCCCGGGTAAACCTCTGCTCCCGGCCCGCCCTTTGCTCCCGGCCTGATCTTTTCTCCCGGCTAAACATCTGCTCCCGGTTAAACCTCTGCTCCCGGCCCGCCCTTTGCTCCCGTCCTGATCTTTTCTAGCGGCTAAACCTCTGCTCCCGGTTAAACCTCTGCTCCCAGCCCGCCCTTTGCTCCCGGCCTGATCGTTTCTCCCAGCTAAACCTCTGCTCGCGGCCTGACCTGTGCTCCCGACCTGACCTTATTCTTCTGGATTAACCTTTTCTGCGGGCCTGACCTTTGCTCCCGGCCCCACCTTGTCTGCGGGTTTACCTTTGCTCCCGGCCTGATATTTTCTCCCGGCTAAACCTCTGCTCCCGGTTAAACCTCTGCTCCCGGCCCGCCCTTTGCTCCAAGTCTGACCTTTTCTCCCGGCTAAACCTCTGCTCCCGGTTAAACCTCTGCTCCCGGCCCGCCCTTGGCTCCCGGCCTGATCTTTTCTCCCGGCTAAACCTCTGCTCGCGACCTGACCTGTATTCCAGACCTGACCTTTTTCTTCTGGATTAACCTTTTCTGCGGGCATGACCTTTCCTCCCAGCCTGATCTTTTCTCCCGGGTAAACCTCTGCTCCCGTCTAAACCTCTGCTCCCGGCCCGCCCTTTGCTCCCGGCCTTATCTTTTCTCCCATCAAAACCTCTGCTCGTGGCCTGACCTGTGCTCTCCACCTGACCTTTTTCTTCTGGATTAATCTTTTCTGCGGGCCTGACCTTTGCTCCAGGCCCCATCTTTTCTGCGGGTCTCCCTTTGCTACCCGCCTGATATTTTCTCCCGGCTAATCCTCTGCTCCCGGTTAAACCTCTGCGCCCGGCCTGCCCTTTGCTCCCGGCCTGATCTTTTCTCCCGGCTAAACCTCTGCTCACGGCCTGACCTGTGCTCCCGACCTGACCTTTTTCTTCTGGATTCACCTTTTCTGCGGGCCTGACCTTTGCTCCCGGCCCCACCTTTTCTGCGGGTCTCCCTTTGCTACAGGCCTGATCTTTGCTCCCGGCCAAAACTCTTCTCCCGGTTAAACCTCTGCTCCCGGCCCACCCTTTGCTCCCGGCCTGATCTTTTCTCCCAGCTAAACCTCTGCTCCCGGTTAAACCTCTGCTCCCGGCCCGCCCTTTGCTCCCGGCCTGATCTTTTCTCCCAGCTAAACCTCTGTTCGCGGCCTGACCTGTGCTCCCGACCTGACGTTTTTCTTCTGGATTCACCTTTTCTGCGGGCCTGACCTTTGCTCCCGGCCCCACCTTTTCTGCGGGTCTCCCTTTGCTACAGGCCTGATCCTTGCTCCCGGCCAAAACTCTTCTCCTGGTTAAACCTCTGCTCCCGGCCCGCCCTTTGCTCCCGGCCTGAATTTTTTCTCCCGGCTAAACCTCTGCTCCCGGTTAAACATCTGCTCCAAGCCCGCCCTTTGCTCCCGGCCTTATCTTTTCTCCCAGCTAAAACTCTGCTCCCGGTTAAACCTCTGCTCCCGGCCCGCCCTTTGCTCCCGGCCTGATCTTTTCTCCCGGCTAAACCTCTGCTCGCGGCCTGACCTGTGCTCCCGACCTGACCTTATTCTTCTGGATTAACCTTTTCTGCGGGCCTGACCTTTGCTCCCGGCCCCACCTTGTCTGCGGGTTTCCCTTTGCTCCCGGCCTGATCTTTTCTCCCGGCTAAACCTCTGCTCCCGGTTAAACCTCGGTTCCCGGCCCACCCTTTGCTCCCGGCCTGATCTTTTCTCCCGTCTAAACCTCTGCTCGCAGTCTGACCTGTGCTCCCGACCTGAACTTTTTCTGCTGGATTAACCTTTTCTGCGGGCCTGAGCTTTGCTCCTGGCCCCACCTTTTCAGCGGGTCTACCTTTGCTGCCGGCCTGATCTTTTCTCCCGTCTGCACCTCTGCTCGTGGCCTGACCTGTGCTCCCGACCTGACCTTTTTCTTCTGGATTAACCTTTTCTACGGGCCTGAACTTTGCTCCCGGCCGCACCTTTTCTGCGGGTCTCCCTTTGCTCCCGGCCTGATCTATTCTCCCGGCTAAACCTCTGCTCCCCGTTAAACCTCTGCTCCCGCCCCGCCCTTTGTTCCCAGCCTCATCTTTTCTCCCGCCCAAACGTCTGCTCCCGGCTCGCCCTTTGCTCCCTGCCTGATCTTTTCTCCCGGCTAAACCTCTGCTCCCGGTTAAAGCTCTGCTCCCGGCCCGCCCTTTGCTCCCGGCCTGATCTTTTCTCCCAGCTAAACCTCTGCTCGCGGCCTGACCTGTGCTCCCGACCTGACTTTTTCTTCTGGATTCACCTTTTCTGCGGGCCTGAACTTTGCTCCCGGCCCCACCTTTTCTGCGGGTCTCCCTTTGCGACCGGCCTGATCCTTTCTCCCGGCTAAACCTCTGCTCCCGGTTAAACGTCTGCTCCCGGCCCGCCCTTTGTTCCCGGCCTGATCTTTTCTCCCGGCTAAACCTCTGCTCCCGGTTAAACCTCTGCTCCCTGCCCGCCCTTTGCTCCCAGCCTGAGCTTTTCTTCCGGCCAAACCTCTGCTCCCAGCCAGACCTTTTCCTCAGGCCCGACATTTTTTTCTGGCCTGACCTTTTCGGCGGTTCTGGCCTTTGCTCCCCGCACGACCTTTGCTCCCAGTCTGATCTTTTCTCCCGGCCAAACCTTTTCCTCCGGCCCGAACTTTTTCTTCCGGCCTGAAATTTCGGCGGATCTGGGCTCTGCTCGTGGCGCGACCTTTGCTCCCGGCCCCACCTTTTTTCCCGGGCAGAGCTCTGCTCCCGGCCTGACCTTTTCTCTCAGCTAAACCTCTTATGCGGGACTGTCCTGTGCTCCCGGCACCACCTTTTCTGCGGGTCTTCCCTTTGCTCCGGGCCTTTTTTGTTTTCTCGGCCAAACGTCTGCTCCCGGCTAAACCTCTGCTCCCGGCCTGCCCTTTTCTCCCAGCCTGATCTTTTCTCCCGGCCAAACGTCTTCAGACGGCTTAACCTCTGCTCCCGGCCCTCCCTTTCCTCCCGGCCTGATCTTTTCTCCCGGCTAAACCTATTCTCCCGGTTAAACCTCTGCTCCCGGCCCGCCCTTTGCTTCCAGCCTGATCTTTTCTCCCGGTTAAACCTCTGCTCCAAGTTAAACCTCTGCTCCCGGCCCGCCCTTTGCTCCCGGCCTGATCTTTTCTCCCTGCTAATCCTCCGCTCGCGGCCTGACCTGTGCTCCCGACCTGACCTTTTTCTTCTGGATTAACCTTTTCTGCGGGCCTGACCTTGGCTCCCGGCCCGACCTTTTCTGCAGGTCTCCCTTTGCTCCCGGCCTGATCTTTTCTCCCCGCTAAAACTCTGCTCCCGGTTAAACCTCTGCTCCCGGCCCGCCCTTTGCTCCCCGCCTGATCTTTTCTTCCGGCTAAACATCTGCTCCCGGCCTGCCCTGTGCTCCCGACCTGACCTTTTCTTCTGGCCTAACCTATTCTGCGGTTCTGACCTTTTCTTCCGGCCTAACCTTTTCTGCGGGTCTGACCTTTGCTCCCGGCCCAACCTCTGCTCCCCGTGAACCCTTAGCTCCTCGGCTGCTCCGTTCTGTTTCCGGGCCTCCCCTTGGTTGCAGGCCTCCCCTTTCCCGGCCACGTCCCCTTGCCCCCCCCCCCCCCCCGCTTTTCCCCTCATCGGACATTTCCTCTCGCCAACCCCTGTTCCCAGGCCCGACATTTTCTCGCCGCGGTCCCATTTCTCTGGGCCTGCCCCTTTGTCTTAGGTCCCCCATTTTGCGGCCCCTCAGCTGGCTTCCCAGCCCCACCTTTTGCTCTCGGCCCCCTTTCTCCCCCCGGGCTCCACCTTCCCCCTCCCGTCCTTTGGGCACCCGGCCCCACTCTGTCCCCGGGCCCCACTTTCCCCCCAGCGCCCCCGCGCGTCTCCCCTCGCCCCCACCCCCGCTTTTTTTTCTTCTCCCCGTCTTGCCTTCTCCTCCCGGCCCACCCGTCTCCCGGGTCCGCCGGGACCTGCACGTTGCCACGGACCTCTCTGGTGGCCCTCGCCTCCCCATGGTGCCAGGCACCCACCCCAACCACCTGTGCACTGGGGCGGACTGGGCGCCGCCCCATTGTGGTGACCCTGTCAGCCCCCGTCGGGTGCCCGGTGCCGCTCCTGGGCTTGGAGGCTCGTAGGTCTTCTCCTGGGGACCGACCCCCCTCCCGCCTCGGCCCTCTCCCTGAGTGGCCTCTGCGCTGACACCCCAGGCAGCGGGGGGGTGGGAACGGTGGGGGGTGTGTGTCTGCCTGGGTGAGTGGTGGCGGCGGAAGCCGCGAGATGAGATGCAGGCCCCTCCTGGGACCCTGGGGGTCCGGGCTCCTTGCGGCTGGCCAGTCCGGTCCGCTCGGTTGGGGACAGGAGCAGCACCGCAACCCCCGCCGCCCTCCCCGCCCCAGGCCGGCCCCGGCCCCCGAGGAGACCCTGCCGCTCCCCCGCCCAGCTGGCCCCCTTTCCGGGCTGACGGGGGGGCGGGTCCGGGTGGGGTGGGGGTGGCTGATGATCACGGTCGTCACCTGGCCTAGGCCAGGGAACCGCGGCCTCCAGGGAGGGCCGGCGGGCGGTCGGGCCGGGGCCCCGCAGCTCGGCCGGAGGTGGGGACTGGCTCGCTGGCTGGCTGGCTGGCTCACTCTGGCCTTTGTTTCTCTTGCCCTGCCAGGCCCGAACCGCGGTGGGGCCTGCCGGCGGCGCGCACCCGGCCCGCCCGGGCCCGACGCTGGAGGCTGCTGGCCGCCCCTCGGCGGGGCCACTCCGACCTTAGTGGGAGAGGATGGAGAGCACCTGCACGTGAGTCGGGGGGCGGGGAAGGGGGCGCTGGACATTCCGAGTCACCCTCACTGTCATTGCCGCCGCCGCCGGGGCAGGATCCCGCATGAGCCGCCGGATTAGCCGGCCCCTACCCTTGCCCCGACCAGCCGGATGTGGAGGAGGAGCAAGCGGGGGAGGATTCTTCTTCTTCTTCTTCTTCTTTTCTTCTTCCTGTTCCTGTGGCTTTGGACTCTCCGGCCCCACCGGTCCCCCACGGGATCACCCGGTCTTCCCCCGCTTTTCCCCGTCTTGGGCCCTCCCCTCTTGCCCTCGCCCCGGCTCTCTCCCCCTGGCCTGGCCTGGCCTGGCTCTGCGCACCCTCCCTTCTGGCCCGAGGCTCCGCCTTGGCCCCGGCCCAGCGCCGTTTCCCTCGTTTCCCCAGCCCTTGTCGGGGACTCCTGCCGGCGGCTCCGGCCCTGCCCTTTGGCTCCGGCTCCACTTTGCCACCTCCCACCGCCAGTTCGCCCGATCCCCCTTGGTCCCGGCCTTGCCCTTTGGCCCCTCGCGCCCCCCTTTCCCCTCTGGCCGCCCCCCTTGTCCGCCCGTCGCCTGGCCTTGGCCTCGGGCCCCGCCGTCTGCCTGGCCTCCGCTTGGTCCCCGGCCTCCGGTCTTCCCGGAGCGCCCGCTGCCCTCGGCCCCGGCCCTCCCCCTCGGCCCTGGCCGTGGCCACCCCTTTTCGGCTGCCGGCCTCCCCGGGCTCCCCCCACCCCCCCGGCTTCCTCTGGGCTCCCGTCCTCCTCCCCTTGCCCCCCCGCTCGTCTTGGCCCCTGCCCTCCCCGGGCTCCCTCTCCTCCGCTGGGTGGCTCCCCAGCTCGCCCCACCTTTGTTCCCCGTCGGTCCTGAGCTCCCGGCCGGACCTTTTCTGCGCGTCTGACCTTTGCTCCCGCCCTGCCTTTTGCTCCCGGCCCCACCTTTTCTCCCGGCCAAACCTCTGCTCCCGGCCTGACCTTTTCTCTCAGCTAAACCTGTTCTGCCGGTCTGACCTTTGCTCCCGGCCCCACCTTTTCGGCGGGTCTGCCCTTTGCTCCCGGCCTGATCTTTTCTCCCGGCGAAACCTCTTTTCCTGGTTAAACCTCTGTTCCCGGCCCGCCCTTTGCTCCCGGCCTGATCATTTCTCCCGGCCAAACCTCTGCTCGCGGCCAGACCTTTTCCTCCGCCCGACCTTTTTCTTCCGGCCTGACCTTTTCGGGGGGTCTGGCCTCTGCTCCCGGTGCGCATTTGCTCCTGGTCTGATCTTTTCTCCCGGCCAAACCTTTTCCTCCGGCCCGACCTTTTTCTTCCAGCCTGAACTTTTCGGCGGGTCTGAGCTCTGCCCCCGGCGCGACCTTTGCTCCCGGCCCCGCCTTTTCTCCTGGCCAGAGCTCTGCTCCCGGCCTGACCTTTTCTCTCAGCTAAACCTGTTCTGTGGGTCTAACCTGTGCTCCCGGCCCCACCTTTTCTGCGGGTCTCCCTTTTCTCCTGGCCTGATATTTTCTCCCGGCGAAACCTCTGCTCCCGGTTAAACCTCTGCTCCCGCCCCGCCCTCTGCTCCCGGCATGATCTTTTCTCCCGGCTAAACCTCTGCTCCTGTTTAAACCTCTGCCCCCGGCCCGCCCTTTGTTCCCATCCTGATCTTTTCTCCCGGCTAAACCACTGCTCCCGGTTAAACCTCTGCTCCAGGCCCACCCTTTGCTCCCGGCCTGATCTTTTCTCCCGGCTAAACCACTGCTCCTGGTTAAACCTCTGCTCCCGGTCCGCCCTTTGTTCCCGGCCTGATCTTTTCTCCCGGCTAAACCAATGCTCCCGGTTAAACCTCTGCTCCCGGCCCGCCCTTTGCTCCCGGCCTGATTGTTCTCCCAGCCAAACTTCTGCTCCCAGCTAAACCTCTGCTCCCGGCCCGCCCTTTGCTCCCGGCCTGATCTTTTCTCCCGGCTAAACCTCTGCTCGCGGCCTGACCTGTGCTCCCGACCTGAGCTTTTTCTTCTGGATTAACCTTTTCTACAGGCCTGAACTTTGCTCCCGGCCCCACCTTTTCTGCGGGTCTCCCTTTTCTCCTGGCCTGATATTTTCTCCCGGCGAAACCTCTGCTCCCGGTTAAACCTCTGCTCCCGCCCCGCCCTTTGCTCGCGGCCTGATCTTTTCTCCCGGCTAAACCTCTGCTCCCGGCCTGACCTGTGCTCCAGACCTGACCTTTTTTTTCTGGATTCACCTTTTCTGCGGGCCTGAATTTTGCTCCAGGCCTGATCTTTTCTCCCGGCTAAAACTCTGCTCCCGGTTAAACCTCTGCCCCCGGCCCGCCCTTTGCTCCCGGCCTGATCTTTTCTCCCGGCTAAACCTCTCCTCCCGGTTAAAACTCTGCCCCTGGCCCACCCTTTGCTCCCGGCCTGATCTTTTCTCCCGGCTTAACCTCTGCTACCGGTTAAACCTCTGCTCCCGGCCCGCCCTTTGCTCCCGGCCTGATCTTTTCTCCCGGCTAAACCTCTGCTCTCGGTTAAACCTCTGCCCCCGGCCCGCCCTTTGCTCCCGGCCTGATCTTTTCTCCCGGCTCAACCTCTGCTCCCGGTTCAACCTTTGCCCCCGGGCCGCCCTTTGCTCCCGGCCTGATATTTTTCAAGCCAAACATCTGCTCCCAACTAAACCTCTGCTCCCGGCCCGCCCTTTGCTCCCGGGCTGATCTCTTCTCCCGGCTAAACCTCTGCTCCCGATTAAACCTCTCCTCCCGGCCCGCCCTTTGCTCCCGGCCTGATCTTTTCTCCCGGCTAAACCTCTGCCCGCGGCCTGACCTGTGCTCCAGACCTGACCTTTTTCTTCTGGATTAACCTTTTCTGGGGGCCTGACCTTTGCTCCCGGCCCCACCTTGTCTGCGGGTCTCCCTTTGCTCCCGGCCTGATCTTTTCTCCCGGCCAAACGTCTGCTCCCGGCTAAACCTCTGCTCCCGGCCCGCCCTCTGCTCCCGGCATGATCTTTTCTCCCGGCTAAACCTCTGCTCCTGTTTAAACCTCTGCCCCCGGCCCGCCCTTTGTTCCCATCCTGATCTTTTCTCCCGGCTAAACCACTGCTCCCGGTTAAACCTCTGCTCCCGGCCCGCCCTTTGCTCCCGGCCTGATTGTTCTCCCAGCCAAACTTCTGCTCCCAGCTAAACCTCTGCTCCCGGCCCGCCATTTCCTCCCGGCCTGATCTTTTCTCCCGGCTAAACCTCTGCTCGCGGCCTGACCTGTGCTCCCGACCTGAGCTTTTTCTTCTGGATTAACCTTTTCTACAGGCCTGAACTTTGCTCCCGGACCCACCTTTTCTGCGGGTCTCCCTTTTCTCCTGGCCTGATATTTTCTCCCGGCGAAACCTCTGCTCCCGGTTAAACCTCTGCTCCCGCCCCGCCATTTGCTCGCGGCCTGATCTTTTCTCCCGGCTAAACCTCTGCTCCCGGCCTGACCTGTGCTCCAGACCTGACCTTTTTTTTCTGGATTCACCTTTTCTGCGGGCCTGAATTTTGCTCCAGGCCTGATCTTTTCTCCCGGCTAAAACTCTGCTCCCGGTTAAACCTCTGCTCCCGGCCCGCCCTTTGCTCCCGGCCTGATATTTTCTTCCGGCTAAACCTCTGCTCCCGGTTAAACCTCTGCTCCTGGCCCGCCCTTTGCTCCTGGCCTATTTTCTCCCGGCTAAACCTCTGCTCCCGGTTAAACCTCTGCCCCCGGCCCGCCCTTTGCTCCCGGCCTGATCTTTTCTCCCGGCTAAACCTCTGCTCCCGGTTAAACCTCTGCCCCCGGCCCGCCCTTTGCTCCCGGCCTGATCTTTTCTCCCGGCTAAACCTCTCCTCCCGGTTAAAACTCTGCCCCTGGCCCACCCTTTGCTCCCGGCCTGATATTTTCTCCCGGCTTAACCTCTGCTACCGGTTAAACCTCTGCTCCCGGCCCGCCCTTTGCTCCCGGCCTGATCTTTTCTCCCGGCTAAACCTCTGCTCTCGGTTAAACCTCTGCCCCCGGCCCGCCCTTTGCTCCCGGCCTGATCTTTTCTCCCGGCTCAACCTCTGCTCCCGGTTCAACCTCTGCCCCCGGGCCGCCCATTGCTCCCGGCCTGATATTTTTCAAGCCAAACATCTGCTCCCAACTAAACCTCTGCTCCCGGCCCACCCTTTGCTCCCGGGCTGATCTCTTCTCCCGGCTAAACCTCTGCTCCCAGTTAAACCTCTGCTCCCGGCCTGCCCTTTGCTCCCGGCCTGATCTCTTCTCCCGGCTAAAACTCTGCTCCCGGTTAAACCTCTGGTCCCGGCCCGCCCTTTGCTCCCGGCCTGCTCTTTTCTCCTGGCTAAACCGCTGCTCGCGGCCTGACCTGTGCTCCCAACCTGACCTTTTTCTTCTGGATTCACCTTTTCTGCGGGCCTGACCTTTGCTCCCGGCCCCACCTTGTCTGCGGGTCTACCTTTGCTCCCGGCCTGATCTTTTCTCCCGGCCAAACCTCTGCTCGCGACCAGACCTTTTCCTCCGCCCGACCTTTTTCTTCCTGCCTGACCTTTTCGGGGGGTCTGGCCTCTGCTCCCGGTGCGCATTTGCTCCTGGTCTGATCTTTTCTCCTGGCCAAACCTTTTCCTCCGGCCCGACCTTTCCCTTCAAGCCTGAACTTTTCGGCGGGTCTGAGCTCTGCTCCCGGCGCGACCTTTGCTCCCGGCCCCGCCTTTACTCCTGGCCAGAGCTCTGCTCCCAGGCTGACCTTTTCTCTCAGCTAAACCTGTTCTGTGGGTCTAACCTGTGCTCCCGGCCCCACCTTTTCTGCGGGTCTGCCCTTTGCTCCGGGCCTGATCTTTTCTCCCGGCTAAACCTCTGCTCCCGGTTAAACCTCTGCTCCGGGCCCGCCCTTTGCTCCCGGCCTGATCTTTTTTCCCGGCTAAACATCTGCTCCTGGTTAAACCTCTGCTCCCGGCCCGCCCTTTGCTCCCGGCCTGATCTTTTCTAGCGGCTAAACCTCTGCTCCCGGTTAAACCTCTGCTCCCAGCCCGCCCTTTGCTCCCGGCCTGATCTTTTCTCCCAGCTAAACCTCTGCTCGCGGCCTGACCTGTGCTCCCGACCTCACCTTTTTTTTCTGGATTCACCTTTTCTGCGGGCCTGAACTTTGCTCCCGGCCCCACCTTTTCTGCGGGTCTCCCTTTCCTACAGGCCTGATCTTTTCTCCCGGCCAAAACTCTGCTCCTAGTTAAACCTCTGCTCCCGGCCCACCCTTTGCTCCCGGCCTGATTTTTTCTCCCGGCTAAACCTCTGCTCCCGGTTAAACATGTGCTCCCAGCCCACCCTTTGCTCTCGGCCTGATCTTTTCTCCCGGCTAAACCTCTGCTCCCGGTTAAACCTTTGCTCCCGGCCCACCCTTTGCTCCCGGCCTGATCTTTTCTCCCGGCTAAACATCTGCTCCCGGTTAAACCTCTGCTCCCGGCCCGCCCTTTGCTCCCGGCCTGATCTTTTCTCCCGGCTAAACCTCTGCTCGCGGCCTGACCTGTGCTCCCGACCTGACCTTATTCTTCTGGATTAAACTTTTCTGCGGGCCTGACCTTTGCTCCCGGCCCCACCTTGTCTGCGGCTTTCCCTTTGCTCCCGGCCTGATATTTTCTCCCGGCAAATCCTCTGCTCCCGGTTAAACATCTGCTCCTGGCCCGCCCTTTGCTCCCGGACTGATTTTTTCTCCCGGCCAAACGTCTGCTCCCGGCAAAACCTCTGCTCCCAGCCCGCCCTTTGCTCCCAGTCTGACCTTTTCTCCCGGCTAAACCTCTGCCCGCGGCCTGACCTGTGCTCACGACCTGACCTTTTTCTTCTGGATTCACCTTTTCTGCGGGCCTGACCTTTGCTCCCGGCCTGATCTTTTCTCCCGGCTAAAACTCTGCTCTCGGTTAAACCTCTGCTCCCGGCCTTCCCTTTGCTCCCGGCCTGATCTTTTCTTCCGGCTAAACCTCTGCTCCCGGTTAAACCTCTGCTCCTGGCTCGCCCTTTGTTCCCGGCCTGATCTTTTTTCCCGGCTAAACATCTGCTCCCGGTTAAACCTCTGCTCCCGGCCCGCCCTTTGCTCCCGGCCTGATCTTTTCTAGCGGCTAAACCTCTGCTCCCGGTTAAACCTCTGCTCCCAGCCCGCCCTTTGCTCCCGGCCTGATCTTTTCTCCCAGCTAAACCTCTGCTCGTGGCCTGACCTGTGCTCCAGACCTGACCGTTTTGTTCTGGATTCACCTTTTCTGTGGGCCTGAACTTTGCTCCCGGCCCCACCTTTTCTGCGGGTCTCCCTTTGCTACCGGCCTGATCTTTTCACCCGGCCAAACGTCTGCTTCCGCCTAAACCTCTGCTCCTGGCCCGCCCTTTGCTCCCGGCCTGATCTTTTCTCCCGGCCAAACGTCTGCTCCCAGCAAAACCTCTGCTCCCGGCCCTCCCTTTGCTCCCAGTCTGACCTTTTCTCCCGGCTAAACCTCTGCCCGCCGCCTGACCTGTGCTCACGACCTGACCTTTTTCTTCCGGATTCACCTTTTCTGCGGGCCTGACCTTTGCACCCGGCCTGATATTTTCTCCCGGCTAAAACGCTGCTCCCGGTTAAACCTCTGCTCCCGGCCCGCCCTTTGCTCCCGGCCTGATCTTTTCTCCCGGCTAAACCTCTGCTCCCGGTTAAACCTCTGCTCCCGGCCCGCCCTTGGCTCCCGGCCTGATCTTTTCTCCCGGCTAAACCTCTGCTCGCGGCCTGACCTGTACTCCAGACCTGACCTTTTTCTTCTGGATTAACCTTTTCTGCGGGCATGACCTTTCCTCCCGACCTGATCTTTTCTCCCGGCTAAACCTCTGCTCCCGGTTAAACCTCTGCTCCCGGCCCGCCCTTTGCTCCCAGTCTGACCTTTTCTCCTGGCTAAACCTCTGCCCGCGGCCTGACCTGTGCTCCCGACCTGACCTTTTTCTTCCGGATTCACCTTTTCTGCGGGCCTGACCTTTGCTCCCGGCCTGATCTTTTCTCCCAGCTAAACCTCTGCTCGCGGCCTGACCTGTGCTCCCGACCTGAACTTTTTCTTCTGGATTCACCTTTTCTGCGGGCCTGAACTTTGCTCCCGGCCCCAACTTTTCTGCGGGTCTCCCTTTCCTACAGGCCTGATCTTTTCTCCCGGCCAAAACTCTGCTCCTGGTTAAACCTCTGCTCGCGGCCCACTCTTTGCTCCCGGCCTGATTTTTTTCTCCCGGCTAAACCTCTGCTCCCGGTTAAACATCTGCTCCCAGCCCACCCTTTGCTCCCGGCCTAATCTTTTCTCCCGGCTAAAACTCTGCTCCCGGTTAAACCTCTGCTCCCGGCCCGCCCTTTGCTCCCGGTCTGATCTTTTCTCCCGGCTAAACCTCTGCTCGCGGCCTGACCTGTGCTCCCGACCTGACCTTATTCTTCCGGATTAACCTTTTCTGTGGGCCTGACCTTTGCTCCCGGCCCCACCTTGTCTGCGGGTTTCCCTTTGCTCCCGGCCTGATATTTTCTCCCGGCGAATCCTCTGCTCCCGGTTAAACCTCGGTTCCCGGCCCGCCCTTTCCTCCCGGCCTGATCTTTTCTCCCGTCTAAACCTCTGCTCACGGCCTGACCTGTGCTCCAGACCTGACCTTTTTTTTCTGGATTCACCTTTTCTGCGGGCCTGAACTTTGCTCCCGGCCCCACCTTTTCTGCGGGTCTCCCTTTGCTACCGGCCTGATCTTTTCTCCCGGCCAAACGTCTGCTTCCGCCTAAACCTCTGCTCCTGGCCCACCCTTTGCTCCAGGCCTGATCTTTTCTCCCGGCCAAACGTCTGCTCCCAGCAAAACCTCTGCTCCCGGCCCTGCCTTTGCTCCCAGTCTGACCTTTTCTCCCGGCTAAACCTCTGCCCGCCGCCTGACCTGTGCTCACGACCTGACCTTTTTCTTCCGGATTCACCTTTTCTGCGGGCCTGACCTTTGCTCCCGGCCTGATCTTTTCTCCCGGCTAAAACGCTGCTCCCGGTTAAACCTCTGCTCCCGGCCCGCCCTTTGCTCCCGGCCTGATCTTTTCTCCCGGCTAAACCTCTGCTCCCGGTTAAACCTCTGCTCCCGGCCCGCCCTTGGCTCCCGGCCTGATCTTTTCTCCCGGCTAAACCTCTGCTCGCGGCCTGACCTGTACTCCAGACCTGACCTTTTTCTTCTGGATTAACCTTTTCTGCGGGCATGACCTTTCCTCCCGACCTGATCTTTTCTCCCGGCTAAACCTCTGCTCCCGGTTAAACCTCTGCTCCCGGCCCGCCCTTTGCTCCCGGCCTGATCTTTTCTCCCATCAAAACCTCTGCTCGCGGCCTGACCTGTGCTCTCGACCTGACATTTTTCTTCTGCATTAACCTTTTCTGCGGGCCTGACCTTTGCTCCAGGCCCCATCTTTTCTGCGGGTCTCCCTTTGCTCCCGGCCTGATATTTTCTCCCGGCTAATCCTCTGCTCCCGGTTAAACCTCTGCGCCCGGCCTGCCCTTTGTTCCCGGTCTGATCTTTTCTCCCACCCAAACGTCCTCTCCCGGCTAAACCTCTGATCCCGGCCCGCCCTTTGCTCCCGGCCTGATCTTTTCTCCCGGCTAAAATTCTGCCCTCGGTTAAACCTCTGCTCCCGGCCCGCCCTTTGCTCCCGGCCTGATCTTTTCTTCCGGCTAAACCTCTGCTCCCGGTTAAACCTCTGCTCCTGGCCCGCCCTTTGCTCCCGGCCTGATCTTTTCTCCCGGCTAAACCTCTGCTCCCGGTTAAACCTCTGCTCCGGGCCCGCCCTTTGCTCCCGGCCTGATCTTTTTTCCTGGCTAAACATCTGCTCCCGGTTAAACCTCTGCTCCCGGCCCGCCCTTTGCTCCCGGCCTGATGTTTTCTAGCGGCTAAACCTCTGCTCCCGGATAAACCTCTGCTCCCAACCCGCCCTTTGCTCCCGGCCTGATCTTTTCTCCCGGCTAAACCTCTGCTCACGGCCTGACCTGTGCTCCAGACCTGACCTTTTTTTTCTGGATTCACCTTTTCTGCGGGCCTGAACTTTGCTCCCGGCCCCACCTTTTCTGCGGGTCTCCCTTTCCTACAGGCCTGATCTTTTCTCCCGGCCAAAACTCTGCTCCTAGTTAAACCTCTGCTCCCGGCCCACCCTTTGCTCCCGGCCTGATTTTTTCTCCCGGCTAAACCTCTGCTCCCGGTTAAACATGTGCTCCCAGCCCACCCTTTGCTCCCGGCCTGATCTTTTCTCCTGGCTAAACCTCTGCTCCCGGTTAAACCTCTGCTCCCGGCCCGCCCTTTGCTCCCGGCCTGATCTTTTCTCCCGGCTAAACATCTGCTCCCGGTTAAACCTCTGCTCCCGGCCCGCCATTTGCTCCCGGCCTGATCTTTTCTCCCGGCTAAACCTCTGCTCGCGGCCTGACCTGTGCTCCCGACCTGACCTTATTCTTCTGGATTAACCTTTTCTGCGGGCCTGATCTTTGCTCCCGGCCCCACCTTGTCTGCGGGTTTCCCTTTGCTCCCGGCCTGATCTTTTCTCCCGGCCAAAACTCTGCTCCTGGTTAAACCTCTGCTCGCGGCCCACCATTTGCTCCCGGCCTGATTTTTTCTCCCGGCTAAACCTCTGCTCCCGGTTAAACATCTGCTCCCAGCCGACCCTTTGCTCCCGGCCTGATCTTTTCTCCCGGCTAAAACTCTGCTCCCGGTTAAACCTCTGCTCCCGGCCCGCCCTTTGCTCCCGGTCTGATCTTTTCTCCCGGCTAAACCTCTGCTCGCGGCCTGACCTGTGCTCCCGACCTGACCTTATTCTTCTGGATTAACCTTTTCTGTGGGCCTGATCTTTGCTCCCGGCCCCACCTTGTCTGCGGGTTTCCCTTTGCTCCCGGCCTGATATTTTCTCCCGGCGAATCCTCTGCTCCCGGTTAAACCTCGGTTCCCGGCCCGCCCTTTCCCCCCGGCCTGATCTTTTCTAGCGGCTAAACCTCTGCTCCCGGTTAAACCTCTGCTCCCAGCCCGCCCTTTGCTCCCGGCCTGATCTTTTCTCCCAGCTAAACCTCTGCTCACGGCCTGACCTGTGCTCCAGACCTGACCTTTTTCTTCTGGATTAACCTTTTCTGCGGGCATGACCTTTCCTCCCGACCTGATCTTTTCTCCCGGCTAAACCTCTGCTCCCGGTTAAACCTCTGCTCCCGTCCCGCCCTTTGCTCCCGGCCTGATCTTTTCTCCCATCAAAACCTCTGCTCGCGGCCTGACCTGTGATCTCGACCTGACATTTTTCTTCTGCATTAACCTTTTCTGCGGGCCTGACCTTTGCTCCAGGCCCCATCTTTTGTGCGGGTCTCCCTTTGCTCCCGGCCTGATATTTTCTCCCGGCTAATCCTCTGCTCCCGGTTAAACCTCTGCGCCCGGCCTGCCCTTTGTTCCCGGTCTGATCTTTTCTCCCACCCAAACGTCCTCTCCCGGCTAAACCTCTGATCCCGGCCCGCCCTTTGCTCCCGGCCTGATTTTTTCTCCCGGCTAAACCTCTGCTCCCGGTTAAACATCTGCTCCCAGCCCGCCCTTTGCTCCCGGCCTGATCTTTTCTCCTGGCTAAACCTCTGCTCGCGGACTGACCTGTGCTCCCGACCTGACCTTATTCTTCTGGATTAACCTTTTCTGCGGGCCTGACCTTTGCTCCCGGCCCCACCTTGTCTGCGGGTTTCCCTTTGCTCCCGGCCTGATATTTTCTCCCGGGTAAACCTCTGCTCCCGGTTAAACCTCGGTTCCCGGCCCGCCCTTTGCTCCCGGCCTGATCTTTTCTCCCGTCTAAACCTCTGCTCGCAGTCTGACCTGTGCTCCGACCTGACCTTTTTCTGCTGGATTAACCTTTTCTGTGGGCCTGAGCTTTGCTCCTGGCCCCACCTTTTCAGCGGATCTACCTTTGCTGCCGGCCTGATCTTTTCTCCCGGCTAAACCTCTGCTCCCGGTTAAACCTCTGCTCCCGGCCCGCCCTTTGCTCCCGGCCTGATCTTTTCTCCCGCCCAAACGTCTGCTCCCGGCTCGCCCTTTGCTCCCTGCCTGATCTTTTCTCCCAGCTAAACCTCTGCTCCCGGTTAAAGCTCTGCTCCCGGCCCGCCCTTTGCTCCCGGCCTGATCTTTTCTCCCAGCTAAACCTCTGCTCGTGGCCTGACCTGTGCTCCCGACCTGACTTTTTCTTCTGCATTCACCTTTTCTGCGGGCCTGAACTTTGCTCCCAGCCCCACCTTTTCTGCGGGTCTCCCTTTGCTACCGGCCTGATCCTTTCTCCCGGCTAAACCTCTGCTCCCGGTTAAACCTCTGCTCCCGGCCCGCCCTTTGTTCCCGGCCTGATCTTTTCTCCTGGCTAAACCGCTGCTCGCGGCCTGACCTGTGCTCCCGACCTGACCTTTTTCTTCTGGATTCACCTTTTCTGCGGGCCTGATCTTTGCTCCCGGCCCCACCTTGTCTGCGGGTCTACCTTTGCTCCCGGCCTGATATTTTCTCCCGGCTAAACATCTGCTCCCGGTTAAACCTCTGTTCCCGGCCCGCCATTTGCTCCCGGCCTGACCTGCGCTCCCGACCTGACCTTTTCTTCCGGCCTAACCTTTTCTGTGGGTCTGACCTTTTCTTCTGGCCTAACCTCTTCTGCGGGTCTGACCTTTGTTCCCGGCCCAGCCTCTGCTCCCGGTGAACCCTTTGCTCCTCGGCTGCTCCGTTTTGTGTCCGGGCCACCCCTCGGCTGTGGGCCTCCCCTTTCCCGGCCCCGGCCCCTTGTCGCCTCGCCCCCCCCCACCTCCTTTTCCCCTCGTCGGACCTTTTCCTCTCGCCAAACTCTGTTCCCGGGCCCGGCCTTTTGTCGCCGTGGTCTCTTTTCTCCGGGCCTCCCCCTTTGTCCTAGGTCCCCCGGTTTGCATCCCGTCAGCCGGCTTCCCGGCCCCACCTTTTGCCCTCGGCCCCCTTCCCCCTCCTGTCCTTTTGGCGCCCGGCCCCACTCTGTCCCCGGGCCCCACTTTCCCCCCAGGCCCCCCGCCCATCCCCCTCGCCCCCCGCTTTTTTTTCTTCTCCCCCTCTCGCCTTCTCCTCCCGGCCGACCCGTCTCCCTCGGTCTCCTGGGTCCGCCCGGGCCTGACCGTTGCCACGGGCCTCTCTGGTGGTCCTCGCCTCCCCATGGGCCCAGCCCCCCCCCCACCACTTGTGTGCTGTGGCGGACAGGGCGCCGCCCCATTATGGGGCCCCTGTCGGCCCCCATCGGTTGCCCTGTGCCGCTCCCGGGCTTGGAGGCTCGTCGCTGTTCTCCCGGGGTCCGATGCCCCTGCTGCCTCGGCCCTCTCCCTGTGTGGCCGCTTCGCGGCCACCCCAGGCTGCGGGGGGGAGGCTGGAGGGGGTGTGTCTGCCCGGGTGAGTGTTGGCGGGGGAAGCCGCGGGCTGAGACGCAGGCCCCTCCCAAGACCCCGGGGGTCCGGGCTCCTTGCGGCCGGCCAGTCCGGTCCGCTCGGCTGGGGACAGGCCCCAGCACCGCAACCCCCGCCCCCCTCCTTGCCCCAGCCCGGTCCCGGCCCCCGAGGAGACCCTGCCGCTCCCCGGCCCAGCTGGCCCCCTTCCCGGGCTGGGGGCGGGCGGGACGGGTGGGGCGGGGACGGCTGATGGTCACGGACGTCGCGGGGCCTGGGCCACGGAACCGCGGCCGCCAGGGAGGGCTGGCGGGCGGGCAGGGGCCCCGCAGCTCGGCCGGAGGTGGGAGCTGGCTGGCTGGTTGGCTGGCTCACTCACTCTGGCCTTTGTTTCTCTTGCCCTGCCAGGCCCGAACCGCGGTGGGGCCTGCCGGCGGCGCCGCCCCGGCCCGCCCGGGCCCCACGCTGGAGGCTGTTGCCCGCCCGTCGGCGGGGCCTCCCCGACCTTAGTGGGAGAAGATGGAGAGCACCTGCACGTGAGTCGGGGACGGGTGGCCCTGGACACTCCGAGTCGCCCTCACCGTCGTCGCCGCCGGCGCCGGGTCAGGATCCGCCAGGCCCCGCCGCACCAGCCGGCCCCCCTACTTGCCCCGAACAGCTGGATGCGTAGGAGGAGGAGGAGGAGGAGGAGCAAGCGGAGGAGGATTCTTCTTTTTCTTCTTCTCCTTTTTTTCTTCTTCTTTTTCTTCTTCTTCTTTTCTTCTTTTTCTTCTTCATCTTCTTCTTCCGGCTTTGGACTCTCCGGCCCCGCGGCCCCCCAAGGGACGGCCCGGTCTTCCCCCGCTTTTGCCCATCTTTGGCCCTCCCGTCTTGCCCTCGGCCCGGCTCTCTCCCCCTGGCCTTGCCTGGCCTGGCCTGGCCTGGCCTGGCCTGGCTCTGCGCGCCCTCCCTTCTGGCCCGAGGCGCCCCCTTGGCCCCGGCCCGGCGCCGTTTCCCTCGTTTCCCCAGCCCTTGTCGGGGCCTCCTCCCAGCGGCTACGGCCCGTCCCTTTGACCCAGGCTCCCCTTTGCACCCTCCCGCCGGCTGTTCGCCCGCCCCGCTTGGTCGCGGCCTTGCCCTTTGGCCCCTCGCGCCCCCCTTTCCCCTCTCGCCGCCCCCCTTGTCCTCCCGTCGCCTGGTCTTGGCCTCGGACCCCACCGTCTGCCTGGCCTCCGCTTGGTCCCCGGCCTCCGGTCTTCCCGGAGCGCCCGCTGCCCTCGGCCCCGGCCCTCCCCCTCGGCCCTGGCCGCGGCCACCCCTTTTCGGCTGCCGGCCTCCCCGGGCTCCCCCCACCCCCCCGGCTTCCTCTGGGCTCCCGTCCTCCTCCCCTTGCCCCCCGGCTCGTCTTGGCCCCTGCCCTCCCCGGGCTCCCTCTCCTCCGCTGGGTGGCTCCCCAGCTCGCCCCACCTTTGTTCCCCGTCGGTCCTGAGCTCCCGGCCGGACCTTTTCTGCGCGTCTGACCTTTGCTCCCGCCCTGCCCTTTGCTCCCGGCCCCACCTTTTCTCCCGGCCAAACCTCTGCTCCCGGCCTGACCTTTTCTCTCAGCTAAACCTGTTCTGCCTGTCTGACCTTTGCTCCCGGCCCCACCTTTTCGGCGGGTCTGCCCTTTGCTCCCGGCCTGATCTTTTCTCCCGGCTAAACCTCTTCTCCCGGTTAAACCTCTGTTCCCGGCCCGCCCTTTGCTCCCGGCCTGATCTTTTCTCCCGGCCAAACCTCTGCTCGCGGCCAGACCTTTTCCTCTGCCCGACCTTTTTCTTCCGGCCTATCCTTTTCGGGGGGTCTGGCCTCTGCTCCCGGTGCGCATTTGCTCCTGGTCTGATCTTTTCTCCCGGCCAAACCTTTTCCTCCGGCCCGACCTTTCTCTACCAGCATGAACTTTTCGGCGGGTCTGAGCTCTGCTCCTGGCGCGACCTTTGCTCCCGGCCCCGCCTTTTCTCCTGGCCAGAGCTCTGCTCCCGGCCTGACCTTTTCTCTCAGCTAAACCTGTTCTGTGGGTCTAACCTGTGCTCCCGGCCCCACCTTTTCTGCGGGTCTGCCCTTTGCTCCGGGCCTGATCTTTTCTCCCGGTTAAACTTCAGCTCCCGGTTAAACCTCTGCCCCCGGCCCGCCCTTTGCTCCCGGCCTGATCTTTTCTCCCGGCTAAACCTCTGCTCCCGGTTAAACCTCTGCCCCCGGCCCGCCCTTTGCTACCGGCCTGATCGTTTCTCCCGGCTAAACCTCTGCCCGCGGCCTGACCTGTGCTCCAGACCTGACCTTTTTCTTCTGGATTAACCTTTTCTGCGGGCCTGACCTTTCCTCCCGGCCCCACCTTGTCTGCGGGTATCCCTTTGCTCCCGGCCTGATCTTTTCTCCTGGCCAAACGTCTGCTCCCGGCTAAACCTCTGCTCCCGGCCCGCCCTTTGCTCCCGGCCTGATCTTTTCTCCTGGCTAAACCTCTGCTCCCGGTTAAACCTCTGCTCCCGGCCCGCCCTTTCCTCCCGGCATGATCTTTTCTCCCGGCTAAACCTCTGCTCCCGGTTGAACCTCTGCTCCCGGCCCGCCCTTTGCTCCCGGCCTGATCTTTTTCCCAGCTAAACCTCTGTACCTGGTTAAACCTCTGCTCCCGGCCCGCCCTTAGCTCCCTTTCCTGATCTTTTCTCCCAGCCAAACCTCTGCTCCCGGCCAGACCTTTTCCTCCGGCCCGACGTTTTTCTTCCGGCCTGACCTTTTTGGCGGGTCTGGCCTCTGCTCCCGGCGCGACCTTTGCTCCTGGTCTGATCTTTTCTGCCGGCCAAACCTTTTCCTCCGGCCCGACCTTTTTCTTCCAGCCTGACCTTTTCGGCGGGTCTGGGCTCTGCTCCCGGCGGGACCTTTGCTCCGGGCCCCACCTTTTCTCCCGGCCAGAGCTCTGCTCCCGGCCTGACCTTTTCTCTCAGCTAAACCTCTTCTGCGGATCTACCCTTTGCTCCCGGCCTGATCTTTTCTCCCGGCCAAACGTCTTCTCCCGGCTATACCTCTACCCCCGGCCCACCCATTCCTCCCGGCCTGATCTTTTCTGCCGGCTAAACCTCTGCTCCTGTTTAAACCTCTGCCCCCGGCCCGCCCTTTGTTCCCGGCCTGATCTTTTCTCCCGGCTCAACCACTGCTCCCGGTTAAACCTCTGCTCCAGGCCCACCCTTTGCTCCCGGCCTGATCTTTTCTCCCGGCTAAACCACTGCTCCTGGTTAAACCTCTGCTCCCGGTCTGCCCTTTGTTCCCGGCCTGATCTTTTCTCCCGGCTAAACCTCTGCTCCCCGTTAAACCTCTGCTCCCGGCCCGCCCTTTGCTCCCGGCCTGATTGTTCTCCCAGCCAAACGTCTGCTCCCAGCTAAATCTCTGCTCCCGGCCCACCCTTTGCTCCCGGCCTGATCTTTTCTCCCGGCTAAACCTCTGCTCGCGGCCTGACCTGTGCTCCCGACCTGACCTTTTTCTTCCGGATTAACTTTTTCTGCGGGCCTGACCTTTGCTCCCGGCCCCTCCTTTTCTTCGGGTCTGCCCTTTGCTCCAGGCCTGATCTTTTCTCCCGGCTAAACCTGTGCTCCCGGTTAAAACTCTGCCCCTGGCCCACCCTTTGCTCCCGGCCTGATCTTTTCTCCCGGCTTAACCTCTGCTACCGGTTAAACCTCTGCTCCCGGCCCGCCCTTTGCTCCCGGCCTGATCTTTTCTCCCGGCTAAACCTCTGCTCCTGGTTAAACCTCTGCCCCCGGCCCGCCCTTTGCTCCCCGCCTGATCTTTTCTCCCGGCTTAACCTCTGCTCCCGGTTAAACCTATGCCCCAGGGCCGCCCTTTGCTCCCGGCCTGATATTTTCTCAAGCCAAACATCTGCTCCCAGCTAAACCTCTGCTCCCGGCCCGCACTTTGCTCCCGGCCTGATCTTTTCTCCCGGCCTGATCTTTTCTCCCGGCCAAACCTCTTCTCGCGGCCTGACCTGTGCTCCCGACCTGTCCTTTTTCTTCCGGATTAACCTTTTCTGCGGTCCTGACCTTTGCTCCTCGCCCCACCTTTTCTGCGGGTCTGCCCTTTGCTCCCGACCTGATCTTTTCTCCCGGCCAAACCTCTGCTCCCGCTTAAACCTCTGCTCCCGGCCCGCCCTTTGCTCCAAGCCTGATCTTTTCTCCCGGCTAAACCTCTGCTCCGGGTTAAACCTCTGCTCCCGGCCCACCCTTTGCTCCCGGCCTGATCTTTTCTGCCATCTATACCTATGCTCCTAGCCTGACCTGTGCTCCCGACTTGATATTTTTCTTCGGGATTAACCTTTTCTGCGGGCCTGAACTTTGCTCCCTGCCCCACCATTTCTCCCTGCCAAACCTCTGCTCCCGGCCAGACCTTTTCTTCCAGTCTGATCTTTTTCTTCCGGCCTGACCTTTTCTGCGGGTCTGCCCTTTGCTCCCGGCCTGATCTTTTCTCCCGGCCAAACGTCTGCTCCCAGCTAAACCTCTGCTCCCGTCCCACCCTTTGCTCCCGGCCTGATCCTTTCTCCTGGCTAAACCTCTGCTCCCGGTTAAACCTCGGCTCCTGGCCCACCCTTTGCTCCTGGACTTTGCTTTTCTCCCGGCTAAACCTCTGTTCCTGGTTAAACCTCTGCTCCCGCCCCGCCCTTTGCTCCCGGCCTGATCTTTTCTCCTGGTGAAACCTCTGCTCCCGGTTATCTTCTGCTCCCGGCTCGCCCTTTGTTCCCGGCCTGATCTTTTATCCTGGCTAAACCTCTGCTCCTGGTTAAACCTCTGCCCCTGGCCCGCCCTTTGCTCCCGGCCTGATCTTTTCTCCCGCTTAAACCTCTGCTCCCGGTTAAACCTCTGCCCCTGGCCCGCCCTTTGCTCCCGGCCTGATCTTTTCTCCCGGCTAAACCTCTGCCCGCGGCCTGACCTGTGCTCCAGAACTGACCTTTTTCTTCTGGATTAACCTTTTCTGGGGGCCTGACCTTTGCTCCCGGCCCCACCTTGTCTGCGGGTCTCCCTTTGCTCCCGGCCTGATCTTTTCTCCCGGCCAAACGTCTGCTCCCGGCTAAACCTCTGCTCCCGGCCCACCCTTTGCTCCCGGCCTGATCTTTTCTCCTGGCTAAACCTCTGCTCCCGGTTCAACCTCTGCTCCCGGCCCGCCCTTTGCTCCCGGCATGATATTTTCTTCCGGCTAAACCTCTGCTCCTGTTTAAACCTCTGCCCCCGGCCCGCCCTTTGCTCCCGGCCTGATCTTTTCTTCCGGCTAAAGCTCTACTCCCGGTTAAACCTCGGCTCCCGGCCGGCCCTTTGCTCCGGGCCTGATCTTTTCTCCCGGCTAAACCTCTGCTCGCGGCCTGACCTGTGCTCCAGACCTGACCTTTTTCTTCTGGATTAACCTTTTCTACAGGCCTGAACTTTGCTCCCGGACCCACCTTTTCTGCGGGTCTCCCTTTTCTCCTCGCCTATTTTCTCCCGGCGAAACCTCTGCTCCCGGTTAAACCTCTGCTCCCGCCCCGCCCTTTGCTCGCGGCCTGATCTTTTCTCCCGGCTAAACCTCTGCTCACGGCCTGACCTGTGCTCCAGACCTGACCTTTTTTTTCTGGATTGACCTTTTCTGCGGGCCTGAACTTTGCTCCCGGCCCAACCTTTTCTGCGGGTCTCCCTTTGCTACCAGCCTGATCTCTTCTCCCGGCCAAACGTCTGCTTCCGCCTAAACCTCTGCTCCCAGCCCGCCCTTTGCTCCCGGCCTGATATTTTCTTCCGGCTAAACCTCTGCTCCCGGTTATACCTCTGCTCCTGGCCCGCCCTTTGCTCCCGGCCTGATCTTTTCTCCCGGCTAAACCTCTGCTCCCGGTTAAACTTCTGCTCCCGGCCCGCCCTTTGCTCCCGGCCTGATCTTTTCTCCCAGCTAAACATCTGCTCCCGGTTAAACCTCTGCTCCCGGCCCACCCTTTGCTCCCGGCCTGATCTTTTCTCCTGGCTACACCTCTGCTCCCGGTTAAACCTCTGCTCCCGGCCCGGCCTTTGCTCCCGGCCTGATCTTTTCTCCCGGCTAAAACTCTGCTCCCGGTTAAACCTCTGCTCCCAGCCCACCCTTTGCTCCCGGCCTGATCTTTTCTCCCGGCTAAACCTCTGCTCGCGCCCTGACCTGTGCTCCCCACCTGACCTTTTTCTTCTGGATTAACCTTTTCGGCGGGCCTGAACTTTGCTCCCGGCCCTACCTTTTCTGCGGGTCTCCCTTTCCTACATGCGTGATCTTTTCTCCCGGCCAAAACTCTGCTCCTGGTTAAACCTCTGCTCCCGGCCCGCCCTTTGCTCCCGGCATGATCTTTTCTCCCGGCTAAACCTCTGTTCCTGGTTAAACCTCTGCTCCCGGCCCGCCCTTAGCTCCCTTTCCTGATCTTTTCTCCCAGCCAAACCTCTGCTCCCGGCCAGACCTTTTCCTCCGGCCCGACCTTTTTCTTCCGGCCTGAACCTTTTGGCGTGTCTGGCCTCTGCTCCCGGCGGGACCTTTGCTCCCGGCCCCACCTTTTCTCCCGACCAGAGCTCTGCTCCCGGCCTGACCTTTTCTCTCAACTAAACCTCTTCTGTGGATCTACCCTTTGCTCCCGGCCTGATCTTTTCTCCCGGCCAAACGTCTGCTCCCGGCTAAACCTCTGCTCCTGGCCCGCCCTTTGCTCCCGGCCTGATCTTTTCTCCCGGCCAAACGTCTTCTCCCGGCTATACCTCTACCCCCGGCCTGCCCATTCCTCCCGGCCTGATCTTTTCTCCCGGCCAAACCTCTGCTCGCGGCCAGACCCTTTCCTCCGCCCGACCTTTTTCTTCCGGCCTGACCTTTTCGGGGGGTCTGGCCTCTGCTCCCGGTGCTCCTGGTCTGATCTTTTCTCCCGGCCAAACCTTTTCCTCCGGCCCGACCTTTCTCTTCAAGCCTGAACCTTTCGGCGGGTCTGAGCTCTGCTCCCCGCGCGACCTTTGCTCCCGGCCCCGCCTTTACTCCTGGCCAGAGCTCTGCTCCCAGGCTGAACTTTTCTCTCAGCTAAACCTGTTCTGTGGGTCTAACCTGTGCTCCCGGCCCCACCTTTTCTGCGGGTCTGCCCTTTGCTCCGGGCGGATCTTTTCTCCCGGCTAAACCTCTGCTCCCGGTTAATCCTCTGCCCCCGGCCCGCCCTTTGCTCCCGGCCTGATCTTTTCTCCCGGTTAAACCTCTGCTCCCGGTTAAACCTCTGCCCCCGGCCCGCCCTTTGCTCCCGGCCTGATCTTTTCTCCCGGCCAAAAGTCTTCTCCCGGCTATACCTCTGCCCCCGGCCCGCCCTTTGCTCCCGGCCTGATCTTTTTTCCCGGCTAAACCTCTGCTCCCGGTAAAACCTCTGCCCCGGCCCGCCCTTTGATCCCGGCCTGATCTTTTCTCCCGGCTAAACCTCTGCTCCCGGTTAAACCTCTGCCCCCGGCCCGCCCTTTGCTCCCGGCCTGATCTTTTCTCCCGGCTAAACATCTGCTCCCGGTTAAACCTCTTTCCCGGCCCGCCCTTTGCTCCCGGCCTGTTCTTTTCTCCCGGCTAAAACTCTGCTCCCGTTTAAACCTCTGCCCCCGACCCGCCCTTTGCTCCCGGCCTGATGTTTTCTCCCAGCTAAACCTCTGCCCCCGGCCCGCCCTTTGCTCCCGGCCTGGTCTTTTCTCCTGGCTAAACCTCTGCCCGCGGCCAGACCTGTGCACCAGACCTGACCTTTTTCTTCTGTATTAACCTTTTCTGCGGCCTGACCTTTGCTCCCGGCCCCACCTTTTCTGCGGGTCTCCCTTTGCTCCCGGCCTGATCTTTTTTCCCGGCTAAACCAATGCTCCCGGTTAAACCTCTGCCCCCGGCCCACCCTTTGCTCCCGGCCTGATCTTTTCTCCCGGCTAAACCTCTGCTCCCGGTTAAACCTCTGGCGCCGGCCCGCCCTTCGATCCCAGCCTGATCTTTTCTCCCGGCTAAACCTCTGCTCCCGGTTAAACCTCTGCCCCCGGCACTCCCTTTGCTCCCGGCCTGATCTTTTCTCCCGGCTAAACCTCTGCTCCCGGCCCAACCTCTGCTCCCGGTTAAACCTCTGCCGCCGGCCCGCGCTTTGCTCCCGGCCTGATCTTTTCTCCTGGCTAAACCTCTGCCCCCGGCCCACCCTTTGCTCCTGGCCTGATCTTTTTTCCCGGCTAAACCTCTGCTCCCCGTTAGCCCTCTGCTCCCGGCCCGCCCTTTACTCCCGGCCTGATCTTTTCTTCCGGCTAAACCTCTGGCCGAGGCCTTACCTGTGCTCCAGACCTGACCTTTTTCATCTGGATTAACCTTTTCTGCGGGCCTGAATTTTGCTCCTGGCCCCACCTTTTCTGCGGGTCTCCCTTTGCTCCCGGCCTGATCTTTTCTCCCGGCTAAACCTCAGCTCCCGGCCCGCCCTTTGCTGCCGGCCTGGTCTTTTCTCCTGGCTGAACCTCGGCTCCCGGCCCGCCCTTTGCTGCCGGCCTGGTCTTTTCTCCTGGCTGAACCTCTGCCCGCGGCCTGACCTGAGCTCCAGACCTGACCTTTTTCTTCTGGATTAACCTTTTCTGCGGGCCTGACATTTGCTCCCGGCCCCACCTTTTCTACGGGTCTCCCTTTGCTCCCGGCCTGATCTTTTCTCCCGGCTAAACCTCTGCTCCCGGTTAAACCGCTGCCTCCGGCCTGCCCTTTGCTCCCGGCTTTATCTTTTCTTCCGGCTAAACCTCTGCTCCCGATTAAACGTCTGCCCCCGGCCCGCCATTTGCTCCCAGGCCCATCTTTTCTCCCGGCTAAACCTCTGCTCCTGGCCTGACCTGTTCTTCCGACCTGATCTTTTTCTTCCGGATTAACCTTTTCTGTGGGCCTGACCTTTGCTCCCGGCCCCACCTTTTCTGCGGGTCTCCCTTTGCTCCCGGCCTGACCTTTTTTCCCGGCTAAACCTCTGCTCCCGTTTAAACCTATGCCCCCGGCCCGCCCTTTGCTCCCGGCCTGATTTTTTCTCCCGGCTAAACCTCTGCCCCCGGCCCGCCCTTTGCTCCCGGCCTGGTCTTTTCTCCTGGCTAAACCTCTGCCCGCGGCCAGACCTGTGCACCAGACCTGACCTTTTTCTTCTGTATTAACCTTTTCTGCGGCCTGACCTTTGCTCCCGGCCCCACCTTTTCTGCGGGTCTCCCTTTGCTCCCGGCCTGATCTTTTTTCCCGGCTAAACCAATGCTCCCGGTTAAACCTCTGCCCCCGGCCCACCCTTTGCTCCCGGCCTGATCTTTTCTCCCGGCTAAACCTCTGCTCCCGGTTAAACCTCTGGCGCCGGCCCGCCCTTCTATCCCAGCCTGATCTTTTCTCCCGGCTAAACCTCTGCTCCCGGTTAAACCTCTGCCCCCGGCACTCCCTTTGCTCCCGGACTGATCTTTTCTCCCGGCTAAACCTCTGCTCCCGGCCCAACCTCTGCTCCCGGTTAAACCTCTGCCGCCAGCCCGCGCTTTGCTCCCGGCCTGATCTTTTCTCCCGGCTAAACCTCTGCCCCCGGCCCGCCCTTTGCTCCCGGCCTGATCTTTTCTCCCGGCTAAACCTCTGCTCCCGGTTAAACCTCTGCCACTGGCCCGCCCTTTGCTCCCGGCCTGATCTTTTCTCCCGGCTAAACCTCTGCTCCCGGTTAAACCTCTGCCCCCGGCCCGCCCTTTGCTCCCGGCTTTATCTTTTCTTCCAGCTAAACTCCTGCTTCC
>NW_024396802.1:0-98353 GCF_004115215.2 Ornithorhynchus anatinus
GGCTAAACCTCTGCTCCCGGCCTGCCCTTTGCTCCCAGCCTGATCTTTTCTCCTGGCCAAACGTCTTCTGACGGCTTAACCTCTGCTCCCGGCCCTCCCTTTCCTCCCGGCCTGATCTTTTCTCCCGGCTAAACCTATTCTCCCGGTTAAACCTCTGCTCCCGGCCCGCCCTTTGCTCCCAGCCTGATCTTTTCTCCCGGCTATACCTCTGCTCCAGGTTAAACCTCTGCTCCCGCCCGCCCTTTGCTCCCGGCCTGATCTTTTCTCCCTGCTAAACCTCTGCTCGCGGCCTGACCTGTGCTCCCGACCTGACCTTTTTCTTCTGGATTAACTTTTTCTGGGCCTGACCTTGGCTCCCGGCCCGACCTTTTCTGCAGGTCTCCCTTTGCTCCCGGCCTGATCTTTTCTCCCCGCTAAAACTCTGCTCCCGGTTAAACCTCTGCTCCCGGCCCGCCCTTTGCTCCCCGCCTGATCTTTTCTCCCGGCTAAACCTCTGCTCCCGGCCTGGCCCTGTGCTCCCGACCTGACCTTTTCTTCTGGCCAACCTATTCTGCGGTTCTGACCTTTTTCTTCCGGCCTAACCTTTTTTGCGGGGTCTGACCTTTGCTCCCGGCCCGACCTCTGCTCCCGTGAACCCTTTGCTCCTCGGCTGCTCCGTTTTGTGTCCGGGCCTCCCTTGGTTTGGGGGCCTCCCCTTTCCCGGCGGCGTCCCCTTGTCCCCTCCCCCCCCCACTTTTCCCCTCATCGGACATTTCCTCTCGCCAACCCCTTTTCCCAGGCCCGACTTTTCTCGCCGCTGTCCCATTCTCTGGGCCTGCCCCTTTGTCTAGGTCCCCCATTTTGCGGCCCGTCAGCTGGCTTCCCAGCCCCACCTTTTGCTCTCGGCCCCCTTTCTCCTCCCGGGCTCCACCTTCCCCCTCCCGTCCTTTTGGCACCCGGCCCCACTCTGTCCCCGGGCCCCACTTTCCCCTCAGCGCCCCGCGCGTCTCCCCTCGCCCCCCCCCCCGCTTTTTTTTCTTCTCCCCGTCTCGCCTTCTCCTCCCGGCCCACCCGTCTCCCGGGTCCACCGGGACCTGCACGTTGCCACGGAACTCTCTGGTGGCCCTCGCCTCCCCATGGTCCCAGGCACCCACCCCAACCACCTGTGCACTGGGGCGGACTGGGCGCCGCCCCACTGTGGTGACCCTGTCAGCCACCGTCGGGTGCCCGGTGCCGCTCCGGGGCTTGGAGTCTCGTAGGTCTTCTCTAGGGACCGACCCCCCTCCCGCCTCGGCCCTCTCCCTGAGTGGCCTCTGCGCTGACACCCCAGGCAGCGGGGGGGTGGGAACGGCAGGGGGGGTGGTCTGCCTGGGTGAGTGGTGGCGCGGAAGCCGCGAGATGAGATGCAGGCCCCTCCCGGGACCCTGGGGGTCCGGGCTCCTTGCCGGCCGGCCAGTCCGGTGCGCTCGGTTGGGGACAGGCGCAGCACCGCAAACCCCCGCCGCCCTCCCCACCCCAGGCCGGCCCCGGCCCCCGAGGAGACCCTGCTGCTCCCCCGCCCAGCTGGCCCCCTTTCCGGGCTGAGGGGGGCGGGTCGGGTGGGGTGGGGGTGGCTGATGATCACGGTCGTCACCTGGCCTAGGCCAGGGAATCGCGGCCTCCAGGGAGGGCGGGCGGGCGGTCGGGCCGGGGCCCCGCAGCTCGGCCGGAGTTGGGGGCTGGCTCGCTGGCTGGCTGGCTGGCTCACTCTGGCCTTTGTTTCTCTTGCCCTGCAGGCCCGAACCGCGGTGGGGCTGCCGGCGGCGGCCCCGGCCCGCCCGGGCCGACGCTGGAGGCTGCTGCCCGCCCCTCGGCGGGGCCACTCCGACCTTAGTGGGAGAGGATGGAGAGCACCTGCACGTGAGTCGGTCCCGCGTGACCCGCCGGATTAGCCGGCCCCTTCCCTTGCCCCGACCAGCCGGATGTGGAGGAGGAAGAGGAGGAGGAGCAAGCGGGGGAGGATTCTTCTTCTTCTTCTTCTTCTTTTTCTTCTTCTTATTCCTGTGGCTTTGGACTCTCCGGCCCCACCGGCCTCCCACGGGATCACCCGGTCTTCCCCCGCTTTTCCCCGTCTTGGGCCCTCCCATCTTGCCCTCGCCCCGGCTCTCTCCCCCTGGTCTGGCCTGGCCTGGCTCTGCGCGCCCTCCCTTCTGGCCCGAGGCTCCGCCATGGCCCCGGCCCGGCGCCGTTTCCCTCGTTTCCCCAGCCCTTGTCGGGACCTGCTCCCGGCGGCTCCGGCCCTGCCCTTTGGCCCCGGCTGCCCTTTGCCACCTCCCGCCGCCAGTTCGCCCGGCCCCCCTTGGTCCCGGCCTTGCCCTTTGGCCCCTCGCGCCCCGCTTTCCCCTCTCGCCGCCCCCTTGTCCTCCCGTCGCCTGCCCTTGGCCTCGGGCCCCGCCGTCTGCCTGGCCTCCGCCTGGTCCCCGGCCTCCGGTGTTCCCGGAGCGCCCGCCGCCCTCGGCTCCGGCCCTACCCCTGGGCCCTGGCTGCCGCCACCCCGTTTTGGCTGCCGGCCTCCCCGGGCCGCCCGCCCCCCCCACCCCCCGTCTCCCCCTGAGCTCCCGCCCTCCTCCCCTTGCTCCCCGGCTCGTCTTGGCCCCTGCCCTCCCCGGCCTCCCTCTTTTTCCCTTGGTCGGTCCCCAGCTCGTCCCACCTTTTCTCCCCGTCGGTCCTGAGCTCCCGGCCGGACCTTGTTTGCGTGTCTGACCTTTGTTTCGGCCCTGCCCTTTGCTCCCGGCCCCACCTTTTCTCCCGGCCAAAACTCTGCTCCCGGCTAAACCTCGGCACCCGGCCCGACCTTTGCTCCCGGTCTAATCTTTCCTTCCGGCTAAACCTCGGCTCCAGCCCGACCTTTTTCTTCCCGCTTAACTTCTTCTGCGCGTCTGACCTTTGCTCCCGGCATAATCGTTTCTGCCGGCTAAACCTCTGCTCCTGGCCTGACCTGTACTCCTGACATTTTCTGCGGGTCTGACCTTTGCTCCCGGCCCCACTTCTGCTCCCGGCCTGACCTGCGCTCCCGACCTGACCTTTTCTTCTGGCCTAACCTTTTCTGCGGGTCTGACCTTTTCTTCTGGCATAACATTTACTGCGGGTCTGACCTTTGTTCCCGGCCCAGCCTCTGCTCCCAGTGAACCCTTTGCTCCTCGGCTGCTCCGTTGTGTGTCCAGGCCCCCCCCCTTGGTTGTGGGCCTCCCCTTTCCTCGCCCCGGCCTGTTGTCGCCTCGCCCCCCCCCACCTCCTTTTCCCCTCGTCGGACCTTTTCCTCTCGCCAAACTCTGTTCCCAGGCCCGACCTTTTGTCGCCGCGGTCTCTTTTCTCCGGGCCTCCCCCTTTGTCCTAGGTCCCCCGGTTTGGGGCCCGTCAGCCGGCTTTCCAGCCCCACCTTTTGCCCTCGGCCCCCTTTCCCCTCCCGTCCTTTTGGCGCCCGGCCCCACTCTGTCCCCTGGCCCCACTTTCCCCCCAGCCCCCCCGCCCGTCTCTCCTCGCCCCCCGATTTTTTTTCTTCTCCCCCTCTCGCCTTCTCCTCCCGGCCGACCCGTCTCCCTCGGTCTCTTGGGTCCGCCCGGGCCTGACCGTTGCCACGGGCCTCTCTGGTGGTCCTCGCCTCCCCATGGGCCCAGCCCCCCCCCGACACCTGTGCTCTGTGGCGGACTGGGCGCCGCCCCATTATGGGGCCCCTGTCGGCCCCCCCGTCGGGTGCCCTGTGCCGCTCCCGGGCTTGGAGGCTCGTCGCTGTTCTCCCGTGGTCCGGCCCCCCTGCCGCCTCGGCCCTCTCCCTGTGTGGCCGCTGCGCTGCCACCCCAGGTGGCGGGGGGGGAGGCTGGAGGGGGTGTGTCTGCTCGGGTGAGTGTTGGCGGGGGAAGCCACGGGCTGAGACGCAGGCCCCTCCCGGGACCCCGGGGGTCCGGGCTCCTTGCGGCCGGCCAGTCCGGTCCGCTCGGCTGGGGACAGGCCCCAGCACCACAGCCCCCGCCGCCCTCCCCGCTCCAGCCCAGCCCCGGCCCCCGAGGAGACCCTGCCGCTCACCGGCCCAGCTGGCCCCCTTTCCGGGCTGAGGGGGGGGCGGGACATGTGGGGTGGGGGCGGTTGATGGTCAAGGACGTCGCGGGGCCTGGGCCACAGAACCGCGGCCGCAAGGGAGGGCTGGCTGGCGGGCAGGGGCCCCGCAGCTCGGCCGGAGGTGGGAGCTGGCTGGCTGGTTGGCTGGCTCACTCACTCTGGCCTTTGTTTCTCTTGCCCTGCCAGGCCCGAACCGCGGTGGGGCCTGCCGGCAGCGCCGCCCCGGCCCGCCCGGGCCCCACGCTGGAGGCTGTTGCCCGCCCCTCGGCGGGGCCTCCCCGACCTTAGTGGCAGAAGATGGAGAGCACCTGCACGTGAGTCGGGGACGGGTGGCGCTGGACACTCCGAGTCGCCCTCACCGTCGTCGCCGCCGCCGCCGGGCAGGATCCGCCAGGCCCCGCCGGACCAGCCGGCCCCCCACTTGCCCCGACCAGACGGATGCGGAGGAGGAGGAGGAGGAGGAGGATTCTTCTTCTTCATCTTCTCCTTTTTTTCTTCTTTTTTCTTCTTCTTCTTCTTCTTTTTCTTCTTCATCTTCTTATTCCGGCTTTGGACTCTCGGGCCCCCCGGCCCCCCAAGGGACGGCCCGGTCTTCCCCCGCTTTTGCCCATCTTTGGCCCTCCCGTCTTGCCCTCGGCCCGGCCCTCTCTCCCTGGCCTGGCCTGGCCTGGCCTGGCCTGGCCTGGCCTGGCTCTGCACGCCCTCCCTTCTGGCCCGAGGCGACCCCTTGGCCCCGGCCCGGCAGCGTTTCCCTCGTTTCCCCAGCCCTTGTCGGGGCCTCCTCCCGGCGGCTAGGGCCCATCCCTTTGACCCCGGCTCCCCTTTGCACCCTCCCGCCGGCTTTTCGCCCGCCCCCCTTGGTCCCGGCCTTGCCCTTTGGCCCCTCGCGCCCCCCTTTCCCCTCTCGCCGCACCCCTTGTCCTCCCGTCGCCTGGCCTTGGCCTCGGGCCCCGCTGTCTGCCTGGCCTCCAATTGGTCCCCGGCCACCGGTCTTCCCGGAGCGCCCGCTGCCCTCGGCCCCGGCCCTCCCCCTCGGCCCTGGCCGCGGCCACCCCTTTTCGGCTGCCGGCCTCCCCGGGCTTCCCCCACCCCCCCGGCTTCCTCTGGGCTCCCGTCCTCCTCCCCTTGCCCCCCGGCTCGTCTTGGCCCCTGCCCTCCCCGGGCTCCCTCTCCTCCGCTGGGTGGCTCCCTAGCTCGCCCTACCTTTGTTCCTCGTCGGTCCTGAGCTCCCGGCCGGACCTTTTCTACGCGTCTGACCTTTGCTCCCGCCCTGCCCTTTGCTCCCGGCCCCACCTTTCTCCCGGCCAAACCTCTGCTCCCGGCCTGACCTTTTTCTCTCAGCTAAACCTGTTCTGCCGGTCTGACCTTTGCTCCTGGCCCCACCTTTTCGGCGGGTCTGCCCTTTGCTCCCGGCCTGATCTTTTCTCCCGGCCAAACCTCTGCTCGCGGCCAGACCTTTTCCTCCGCCCGACCTTTTTCTTCCGGCCTGACCTTTTCGGGGGGTCTGGCCTCTGCACCCGGTGCGCATTTGCTCCTGGTCTGATCTTTTCTCCCGGCCAAACCTTTTCCTCCGGCCTGACCTTTTTCTTCCAGCCTGAACTTTTCGGTGGGTCTGAGCTCTGCTCCCGGCGCGACCTTTGCTCCCGGCCCCGCCTTTTCTCCTGGCCAGAGCTCTGCTCCCGGCCTGACCTTTTCTCTCAGCTAAACCTGTTCTGTGGGTCTAACCTGTGCTCCCGGCCCCACTTTTCTGCGGGTCTGCCCTTTGCTCCGGGCCTGATATTTTCTCCCGGCTAAACCTCTGCTCCCGGTTAAACCTCTGCCCCCGGCCCGCCCTTTGCTCCCGGCCTGATCTTTTCTCCCGGCTAAACCTCTGCTCCGGTTAAACCTCTGCCCCCGGCCCGCCCTTTGCTCCCGGCCTGATCTTTTCTCCCGGCTAAACCTCTGCCCGCGGCCTGACCTGTGCTCCCGACCTGACCTTTTTCTTCTGGATTAACCTTTTCTGCGGGCCTGACCTTTGCTCCCGGCCCCACCTTGTCTGCGGGTCTCACTTTGCTCCCGGCCTGATCTTTTCTCCCGGTCAAACGTCTACTCCCGGCTAAACCTCTGCTCCCGGCCCACCCTTTGCTCCCGGCCGGATCTTTTCTCCTGGCTAAACCTCTGCTCCCTGTTAAACCACTGCTCCCGGCCCGCCCTTTGCTCCCGGCATGATCTTTTCTCCCGGCTAAACCTCTGCTCCCGGTTAAACCTCTGCTCCCGGCCCGCCCTTTGCTCCCGGCCTGATCTTTTCTCCCGGCTAAACCTCTGTTCCTGGTTAAACCTCTGCTCCCGGCCCGCCCTTAGCTCCCTTTCCTGATCTTTTCTCCCAGCCAAACCTCTGCTCCCGGCCAGACCTTTTCCTCCGGCCCGACCTTTTTCTTCCGGCCTGACCTTTTTGGCGGGTCTGGCCTCTGCTCCCGGCGCGACCTTTGCTCCCGGTCTGATCTTTTCTGCCGGCCAAACCTTTTCCTCCGGCCCGACCTTTTTCTTCCGGCCTGAACTTTTCGGCGGGTCTGGGCTCTGCTCCCGGCGGGACCTTTGCTCCCGGCCCCACCTTTTCTCCCGGCCAGAGCTCTGCTCCCGGCCTGACCTTTTCTCTCAGCTAAACCTCTTCTGCGGATCTACCCTTTGCCCCCGGCCTGATCTTTTCTCCCGGCCAAACGTCTGCTCCCGGCTAAACCTCTGCTCCCGGCCCGCCCTTTACTCCCGGCCTGATCTTTTCTCCCGGCCCAACGTCTTCTCCCAGCTATACCTCTACCCCCGGCCCGCCCATTCCTCGCGGCCTGATCTTTTCTCCCGGCTAAACCTCTGCTCCTGTTTAAACCTCTGCCCCCGGCCCGCCCTTTGTTCCCGGCCTGATCTTTTCTCCTGGCTAAACCACTGCTCCCGGTTAAACCTCTGCTCCAGGCCCACCCTTTGCTCCCGGGCTGATCTTTTCTCCCGGCTAAACCACTGCTCCTGGTTAAACCTCTGCTCCCAGTCCGCACTTTGTTCCCGGCCTGATTGGTCTCCCAGCCAAACGTCTGCTCCCAGCTAAACCTCTGCACCCGGCCCGCCCTTTGCTCCTGGCCTGATCTTTTCTCCCGGCTAAACCTCTGCTCGCGGCCTGACCTGTGCTCCCGACCTGACCTTTTTCTTCCGGATTAACCTTTTCTTCGGGCCTGACCTTTGCTCCCGGCCCCTCCTTTTCTTCGGGTCTGCCCTTTGCTCCAGGCCTGATCTTTTCTGCCTGCTAAACCTCTGCTCCCGGTTAAACCTCTGCTCCCGGCCCGCCCTTTGCTCACGGCCTGATCTTTTCTCCCGGCTAAACCTCTGCTCGCAGCCTGACCTGTGCTCCAGACCTGACCTTTTTCTTCTGGATTAACCTTTTCTGCGGGCCTGACCTTTGCTCCCGGCCCCACCTTTTCTGCGGGTCTCCCTTTGCTACCGGCCTGATCTTTTCTCCCGGCTAAAACTCTGCTCCTGGTTAAATCTCTGTTCCCGGCCCACCCTTTGCTCCTGGCCTGATCTTTTCTCCCGGCTAAACCTCTGCTCCCGGTTAAACCTCTGCTCCCGGCCGCCCTTTGCTCCCGGCCCGATCTTTTCTCCCGGCTAAACCTCTGCTCCCGGTAAAACCTCTGCTCCCGGCCCCCCCTTTGCTCCCGGCCTGATCTTTTCTCCCGTCTAAACCTCTGCTCGCGGCCTGACCTGTGCTCCCGACCTGACCTTTTTCTTCTGGATTAACCTTTTCTACGGGCCTGAACTTTGCTCCCGGCCGCACCTTTTCTGCGGGTCTCCCTTTGCTCCCGGCCTGATCTATTCTCCCGGCTAATCCTCTGCTCCCAGTTAAACCTCTGCTCCCGGCCCGCCCTTTGCTCCCGGCCTGATCTTTTCTCCCGGCTAAACCTCTGCTCCCGGTTAAACCTCTGCTCCCGGCCCGCCCTTTGCTCCCGCCTGATCTTATCTCCCGGCTAAACCTCTGCCCGCGGCCTGACCTATGTTCCAGACCTGACGTTTTTCTTCTCGATTAACCTTTTCTGCGGGCCTGACCTTTGCTCCCGGCCCCACCTTTTCTGTGGTCTCCCTTTGCTCCCGGCCTGATCTTTTTTCCCGGGTAAACCAATGCTCCCGGTTAAACCTCTGCCCCCGGGCCGCCCTTTGCTCGCAGCCTGATCTTTTCTCCCGGCTAAACCTCTGCTCCGCGTTAAACCTCTGCCGCCGGCCCGCCCTTTGCTCCCGGCCTGATCTTTTTTCCCGGCTAAACCTCAGATCAGGGTTAAACCTCTGCCCCCGGCCCGCCCTTTGCTCCCGGCCTGATCTTTTCTTCCGTCCTGATCTTTTCTCCCGGCCAAACCACTGCTCCCGGTTAAACATCTGCCCCCGGCCCGCCATTTGCTCCCAGCCCCATCTTTTCTCCTGGCTAAACCTCTGCTCCTGGCCTTACCTGTGCTTCCGACCTGATCTTTTTCTTCCGGATTAACCTTTTCTGCGGGCCTGACCTTTGCTCCCGGCCCCACCTTTTCTGCCGGTCTCCCTTTGCTCCCGGCCTGATCTTTTTCCCGGCTAAACCTCTGCTCCCGGTTAAACCTCTGCCGCCGGCCCGCCCTTTGCTCCCGGCCTGATCTTTTCTCCCGGCTAAACCTCTGCTCCCGGCCAGCCTCTGCTCCCGGTTAAACCTCTGCCCCCGGCCCGCCCTTTGCTCCTGGCCTGATTTTTTCTCCCGGCAAAACCTCTGCTCCCGGTTAAACCTCTTCCCCCGGCCCGCCCTTTCCTCCCGGCCTGATCTTCTCTCCCGGCTAAACCTCTGCTCCCGGTTAAACGTCTGCCCCCGGCCCGCCCTTTGCTCCTGGCCTGATCTGTTCTCCTGGCTAAACCTCTGCTCCCGATAAACCTCTGCCCCCGGCACTCCCTTTGCTCCCGGCCTGATCTTTTCTCCCGGCTAAACCTCTGCTCCTGGTTAAACCTGTGCTCCCGGCCCGCCCTTTGCTCCCGGCCTGATCTTTTCTCCCGGCTAAACCACTGCTCCCGGTTAAAACTCTGCCCCCGGCCCGCCATTTGCTCCCAGCCCCATCTTTTCTCCTAGCTAAACCTCTGCTCCTGGCCTTACCTGTGCTTCCGACCTGATATTTTTCTTCCGGATCAATCTTTTCTGTGGGCCTGACCTTTTCTCCCGGCCCCACCTTTTCTGCGGGCCTGCCCTTTGCTCCCGGCCTGATCTTTTCTCCCGGCCAAACCTGTGCCCCCGGTTAAACCTCTGCCCCCGGCCCGCACTTTTCTCCCGGCCTGATCTTTTCTCCCGGCTAAACCTCTGCTCCCGGTGAAACCTCTGCCCCCGGCCCGCCCTTTGCTCCCGGCCTGATCTTTTCTCACAGCCAAAGCTCTGCTCCCGGCCCGCCCTTTGCTCCCAGCCCCATCTTTTCTCCTGGCTAAACCTCTGCTCCGGGTTAAACCTCTGCCCCCGGCCCGCCCTTTGCTCCCAGACTGATCTTTTCTCCCGGCTAAACCTCTGCTCCCGGTTAAACCTCTGCCCCCGGCCCGCCCTTTGCTCCCGGCCTGATCTTTTCTCCCGGCTAAACCTCTGCTCCCGGTTAAACCTCTGCCCCCGGCCCGCCCTTTGCTCCCGGCTTGATCTTTTCTCCCGGCTAAACCTCTGTTCCCGGTTAAACCTCTGCCCCCGGCCCGCCCTTTGCTCCCGGCTTGATCTTTTCTCCCGGCTAAACCTCTGCTCCCGGTTAAACCTCTGCCCCCGGCCCGCCCTTTGCTCCCGGCCTGATCTTTTCTCCCGGCTAAACCTCTGCTCCCGGTTAAACCTCTGCCCCCGGCACTCCCTTTGCTCCCGTCCTGATCTTCTCTCCCGGCTAAACTTCTGCTCCCGGGAAAACCTCTGCCCCCGGCCCGCCCTTTGCTCCCGGCCTGATCTTTTCTCCCGGCCAAACCTCTGCTCCAGGCTACACCTCTGTTCCCGGCCCGCCCTTTGCTCCCGGCGCGACCTTTTCTCCCCGCCCCACCTTTTTTCCCAGCCAAACCTCTGGTCCCGGCCAAACCTCTGCTCCCGGCCCGACCTTTGCTCCCCGCCTAAACTTTTCTCCCGGCTAAACCTCTGATCCCAGCCTGACCTGTGCTCCCGACCTGAACTTTTTCTTCTGGATTAACCTTTTCTGCGGGCCCGACCTTTGCTCCCGGCCCCACCTTTTCTCCCGGCCAAACCTCTGCTCCCGGCCTGACCTTTTCTCTCAGCCAAACCTCTTCTGCGGGTCTGCCCTTTGCTCCTGGCCTGATCTTTCCTCCCGTCCAAACCTCTGCTCCCGGCTAAACCTGTGCTCCCGGCCGGACCTTTGCTCCCGGCCTGATCTTTTCTCCCGGCCAAACCTCTGCTCCTGGCTAAACCTCTGTTCCCGCCCCGCCCTTTGGTCCCGGCTCGACCATTTCCCCCCCCCCCACCTTTTCTCCCGGCCAAATCTCTGCTCCCGGCCACACCTCTGCTCCCGGCCTGACCCTTTCTCTCAGCTAAACCTCTTCTGCCGGTTTGCCCTTTGCTCCCGGCCTGATCTTTCCTCCCGTCCAAACCTTCGCTCCTGGCTAAACCTGTGCTCCTGGCCCGACCTTTGCTCCCGGTTAGCCTTCTGCTCCCGGCCCGAACTTTGCTCCCCGCCTGATCTTTTCTCCCGGCTAAACCTCTGTTCCCAGCCTGACCTGTGCTCCCGACCTGACCTTTTTCTTCCGGATTAACCTTTTCTGCGGGCCTGACATTTGCTCCCGGCCCCACCTTTTCTCCAGACCAAACCTCTGCTCCCTGCTTGACCTTTTCTCTCAGCTAAACCTCTTCCGCGGGCCTGACCTGTGCTCCCGGCCTGACCTTTTCTGCGGGGCTGGCCTCTGCTCCCGGCCCCACCTTTGTTCCCGGCCAAACCTCTGCTCCCGGCTAAACCTTTGCTCCCGGCCCGACTTTGGTCCCGGCCTAATCTTTCCTCCCGGCTCAACCTGTGCTCCCGGACTGCCCTGTGCTACCGACCTGACCTTTTCTTCCGGCCTAACCTTTTCTGTGGATCTGACCTTTTCTTCCGGCCTAACCTTTTCTGAGGGTCTGACCTTTGCTCCCGGCCCAACCTCTGCTCCCGGTGAACCCTTTGCTCCTCGGCTGCTCCGTTTTGCTTCTGGGCTTCCCCTCGGCTGTGGGCCTCCCTTTCCTGGCCCCGTCCCCTCGTCGCCTCGCCCCCCCACCCCACTTACCGCTCGTCGGACCTTTTCCTCTCCCCGACCCCTGTTCCTTGGCCCGGCCTTTTTCGCCGCGGTCCCTTTTCTCCGGGCCTCCCCCTTTGTCATAGGTCCCCCGTTTCGCGGCCCGTCAGCTGGCTTCCCGCCCCCACATTTTGCCCTCGGCCCCCTTTCTCCTCCCGGCCTTCCCCTTCCCCTTCCCGGCCTTTTTGGGCCCGGCCCCACTCTGTCCCCGAGCCACACTGTCCCCTCACCCCCCGCTTTTTTTTCCTCTCCCCATCTCGCTTTCTCCTCCCCGCCGACCCGTCTCCCTCAGTCTCCCGGGTCTGCCCGGGCCTGACCGTTGCAAAGGGCCTCTCTGGTGGCCCTCGCCTCCCCATGGGCCCAGGCCCCCCCTCTCCCGCCACCTGTGCGCTGTGGCGGATTCGGCGCCGCCCCATTGTGGGGCCCCTGTCGGCCCCCCGTCAGCTGCCCGGGGCCGCACCCGGGCTTGGAGGCTCGTCGGTGTTCTCCTGGGGTCCGACCCCCCTGCCGCCTCAGCCCTCTCCCTGAATGGCCGCTGCGCTGCCACCCCAGGGGCCGGGGGTGGCGGCGGGGGGTGGTGTGTCTTCCTGGGTGAGTGGTGGCAGGGGAAGCCGCGGGATGAGACACAGGCCCCTCCCGGGACACCGGGTGTCCGGGCTCCTTGCGGCCGCCCCGTCCGGTCCGCTCGGCTGGGGACAGGCGCAGCACCGCAACCCCTGAAGCCCTCTCCGCCCCAGGCCGGCCCCGGCCCCTGCCGAGACCCTGCCGATCCCCCGCCCAGCTGGACCCCTTTCCGGGCTGAGGGGGGGCGGGTCTGGGTAGGGCGGGGGTACTGATGACCACGGACGTCGCGGGGCCTAGTCCACGGAACCGTGGCCACCAGAGAGGGCAGGTGAGCGGGCAGGGACCCCGCAGCTTGGCCGGAGGTGGGAGCTGGCTCGCTGGGTGGCTGGCTGTCTGGCTCACTCTGGCGTTTGTTTCTCTTGCCCTCCCAGACCCGAACCAAGGTGGGGCCTGCCGGCGGCGCAGCCCTGGCCCGCCCGGGCCCGAGGCTGGAGGCTGCTGCCCACCCCTCGGCGGGGCCACACCGACCTTACTGGGAGAAGATGGAGAGCACCTGCACGTGAGTAGGGGGGCGGTGCAGCACCGGACCCTCCGAATCGCCCTCACCGTCGTCGCCGCCACCGCCGGGGCAGGATCCCGCCCCGAGCGGCTGGACAGCCTGCCCCCGCCGGACCTGCCGCCCCCCCCACCTCCTCCTCCCTTGCCCCGACCAGCAGGATGCGTAGCAGGAGGAGGCGGAGCCAGTGGAGGAGGATTCTTCTTTTAATTCTTCTTCTTCTTGTGGCTTTGGACTCTACGGCCCCACCGCCCCCACCACGGGACGGCCCGGTGTTCCCCCGCTTTTCCCCGTATTGGGCCCTCCCCTCTTGCCCTTGCCCCGGCTCTCTCCCCCTCCCCTGGCCTGGCCTGGCCTGGCTCTGCGCGCCCTCCCTTCTGGCCTGAGGCCCCCCCTTGGTTCCGGCCTTGCCCTTTGGCCGCTCACGCCCCCCTTTCCCCTCTTGCCACCCCCCTTGTCCTCCCGTCGCCTGGCCTTGGCCTCCGGCCCCGCCTTCTGCCTGGCCTCCGCTTGTTCCCCGGCCTCCGGTGTTCCCGGAGCGCCCGCCGCTCTCGGCTCCAGCCCTCCCCCTCGGCCCTGGCCGCCGCCACCCCGTTTCTGCTGCTGGCCTCCCCTTGTCCCCCTCCCGGCTCGTCTTGGCCCCTGCCCTCCCCTCGCTCCCTCTCCTCCCCTGGGTCGGTCCCCAGCTCGCCCCACCTTTTCTCCCAGTCGGTCCTGAGCTCCTGGCCGGACCTTTTCTGCGCGTCTGACCTTATTCCTGGCTTAACCTCGGCTCCCGGCCCACCCTTTGCTCCCGGCGCGACCTTTTCTCCCTGCCCCACCTTTTCTCCCGCCCAAACCTCTGCTCCCGCCCTGATCTTTTATATCAGCTAAAGCTTTTCTGCGGGTCTGACCTTTGCTTCCGGCCCGCCCTTTGCTCCCGGCCTGATGTTTTCTCCCGGCTAAACCTCTGCTCCCGGTTAAACGTCTGCCCCCGGCCCGCCCTTTGCTCCCGGCCTGATCTTCTCTCCCGGCTAAACCTCTGGTCCGGGTTAAACCTCTGCCCTCGGCCCGCCCTTTGCTCCCGGCCCCATCTTTTCTCCCGGTTAAACCTCTGCTCCCGGTTAAACCTCTGCCTCCGGCCCGCCCTTTGCTCCCGGCCTGATCTTTTCTCCCGGCTAAACCTCTGCTCCCCGTTAAACCTCTGCCCCCCCCCGCCCTTTTGCTCTCGGCCTGATCTTTTCTCCCGGCTAAACCTCTGCTCCGGGTTAAACCTCTGCCCCCGCCCCGCCCTTTACTCCCGGCCTGATCTTTTCTCCCGGCTAAACCACTGCTCCCGGTTAAACCTCTGCCCCCGGCCCGCCCTTTGCTCCCGGCCTGATCTTTTCTCCCGGCTAAACCTCTGCTCCCGGTTAAACTTCTGCCCCCGGCCCGCCCTTTGCTCCTGGCCTGATCTTTTATCCTCGGCTCTGGCCCTCCCCCTCGGGCCTGGATGCTGCCACCCCGTTTTGGCTGCCGGCCTCCCCGGGCCAGCCCACCCTGACTCCCCCTGGGCTCCAGCCCTCTTCCCCTTGCCCCGCCCGGCTCTTTTTGGCCCCTGCCCTCCCCGGGCACCCTCTCCTCCCCTGGGTCGGTCCCCAGTTCGCCCCACCTTTTCTCCCCGTCGGTCCTCTCCTCCCGGGCGGACCTTGTCTGTGCGTCTGACCTTTGCTCCCGCCCTGCCCTTTGCTCCAGGCCCCACCTTTTCTCCCGGCCAAACCTCTCCTCCCAGCCTGACCTTTTCTCTCAGCTAAACCTTTTCGGCGGGTCTGCCCTTTGCTCCCGGCCCCACCTTTTCGGCGGGTCTGCCCTTTGCTCCCGGCCTGATCTTTTCTCCCGGCCAAACCTCTGCTCCCGGCTAAACCTCTGCTCCCGGCCCGACATTTGCCCCCGGCCTGACCATTTCTGCGTGTCTGGCCTTTGCTCCCGGCCCCACCTTTGCTGCCGGCCAAACCTCTGCTCCCGGCTAAACTTTGGCTCCCGGCCCCACCTTTGCTCCCGGCCTAATCTTTCCTCCCGGCTAAACCTCTGCTCCCAGCCTGACCTGTGCTGCTGACCTGACCATTTCTTCCGGCCCAACCTTTTCTGCGGGTCTGACCTTTGCTCCCGGCCCCACTTTTGCTCCCGGCCAAACCTCTGCTCCCGGCTAAACCTCGGCTCCCGGCCCAACATTTGCTCCCGGCCTGATCTTTTCTCCCGGCCAAACCTCTGTTCCTGGCCTGCCCTTTGCTCCCGGAGCGACCTTTGCTCCCTGCCCCACCTTTTCTCCCGGCCACACCTCTGCTCCAGGCCAAACCTCTGCTCCCGGCCAGACCTTTGCTCCCTGCCTAATCTTTCCTCCCGGCTAAACCTCTGTTCCCGGCCTGACCTGTGCTCCCGACCTGACCTTTTTCTTCCTGATTACTCTTTTCTGCGGGCCTCACCTTTGCTCCCGGCCCCACCTTTGCTCTCGGCCAAACCTCCGCTCCCGGCCTGACCTTTTCTCTCAGCTAAACCTCTTCTGCGGGTCTGCCCTTTGCTCCCGGCCTGATCTTTCCTCCCGGCCAAACCTCTGCTCCCGGCTAAAGCTGTGCTCCCGGCCCGACCTTTGCTCCCGGCCTGATCTGTTCTCCCGGAAAAACACCTGCTCCCGGCCAAACCTCTACTCCTGGCCAAAACTCTGCTCCCGGCCTGACCTTTTCTCTCAGCTAAACCTCTTCTGCGGGTCTGCCTTTGCTCCCAGCCTGATCTTTCCTCCCGTCCATACCTCCGCTCCCGGCTAAACCTGTGCTCGCGGCCTGATATTTTCTCCCGGCCAAACCTCTGCTCCCGGTTAAACCTCTGCCCCCGGCCCGCCATTTGCTCCCGGCCTGATCTCTTCTCCCGGCTGAACCTCTGCCCCCGGTTAAACCTCTGCCCCCGGCCCGCCCTTTGCTCCCGGCCTGATCTTTTCTCCCGGCTAAACCTCTGCTCCCGGTTAAACCTCTGATCCCGGCCCGCCCTTTGCTCCCGGCCTGATCTTTTCTCCCGGCTAAAACTCTGCTCCCGTTTAAACCTCTGCCCCCGGCCCGCCCTTTGCTCCTGGACTGATCTTTTCTCCCGGCTAAACCTCTGGTCCGGGTTAAACCTCTGCCCCCGCCCCGCCCTTTGCTCCCGGCCTGATCTTATCTCCCGGCTAAACCTCTGCTCCCGGTGAAACCTCTACCCCCGGCCCGCCCTTTGCTCCCGGCCTGATCTTTTCACCCGGCTAAACCTCTGCTCCCAGTTAAAACTCTGCCCCCGGCCCGCCCTTTGCTCCCGGCCTGATCTTATCTCCGGGCTAAACCTCTGCTCCCAGTTAAACCTCTGCCCCCGGCCCGCCAATTGCTCCCAGCTCCATCTTTTCTCCTGGCTAAACCTCTGATCCTGGCCTGACCTGTGGTTCCGACCTGATCTTTTTCTTCCGGATTAACCTTTTCTGCGGGCCTGACCTTTACTCCCGGCCCCACCTTTTCTGCGGGTCTCCCTTTGCTCCCGGCCTGATCTTTTTTCCCGGCTAAACGTCTGCTCCCGGTTAAACCTCTGCCGCCGGCCCGTCCTTTGCTCCCGGCCTGATCTTTTCTCCCGGCTAAACCTCTGCTCCCGGCCCAACCTCTACCCCCGGTTAAACCTCTGCCCCCGGCCGGCCCTTTGCTCCCGGCCAGATTTTTTCTCCCGGCTAAACCTCTGCTCCTGGTTATAGCCATGCTCCCGGCCCGCCCTTTGCTCCCGGCCTGATCTTTTCTCCCAGCTAAACCTCTGCTCGCGGCCTGACCTGTGCTCCCGACCTGACTTTTTCTTCTATATTCACCTTTTCTGCGGGCCTGAACTTTGCTCCCGGCCCCACCTTTTCTGCGGGTCTCCCTTTGCTACCGGCCTGATCCTTTCTCCCGGCTAAACCTCTGCTCCCGGTTAAACCTCTGCTCCCGGCGCGCCCTTTGCTCCCGGCCTGATCTTTTCTGCTGGCTAAACCTCTGCTCCCGGTTAAACCTCTGCTCCCTGCCCGCCCTTTGCTCTCAGCCTGATCTTTTCTTCCGGCCAAACCTCTGCGCCCAGCCAGACCTTTTCCTCAGGCCCGATATTTTTTTCTGGCCTGACCTTTTCGGCGGGTCTGGCCTTTGCTCCCCGCACGACCTTTGCTCCCAGTCTGATCTTTTATCCCGGCCAAACCCTTTCCTCCGACCCAACCTTTTTCTTCCGGCCTGGCCTTTCGGTGGGTCTGGGCTCTGCTCGTGGCGCGACCTTTGCTCCCGGCCCCACCTTTTTTCCCGGGCAGAGCTCTGCTCCCGGCCTGACCTTTTCTCTCAGCTAAACCTCTTATGCGGGACTGACCTGTGCTCCCGGCACCACCTTTTCTGCGGGTCTGCCCTTTGCTCCGGGCCTTTTTTGTTTTCTCGGCCAAACGTCTGCTTCCGGCTAAACCTCTGCTCCCGGCCTGCCCTTTGCTCCCAGCCTGCTCTTTTCTGCCGGCCAAACCTCTTCTGACGGCTTAACCTCTGCTCCCGGCCCTCCCTTTCCTCCCGGCCTGATCTTTTCTCCCGGCTAAACCTATTCTCCCGGTTCAACCTCTGCTCCCGGCCCGCCCTTTGCTTCCAGCCTGATCTTTTCTCCCGGCTAAACCTCTGCTCCCGGTTAAAACTCTGCTCCCGGCCCGCCCTTTGCTCCCGGCCTGATCTATTCTCCCGGCTAAACCTCTGCTCGCGGCCTGACCTGTGCTCCCGACCTGACCTTTTTCTTCTGGATTAACCTTTTCTGCGGGCCTGACCTTGGCTCCCAGCCCGACCTTTTCTGCAGGTCTCCCTTTGCTCCCGGCCTGATCTTTTCTCCCCGCTAAAACTCTGCTCCCGGTTAAACCTCTGCTCCCGGCCCGCCCTTTGCTCCCGGCCTGATCTTTTCTCCCGGCTAAACCTCTGTTCCGGGTTAAACCTCTGCTCCCACCCGCCCTTAGCTCCCTTTCCTGATCTTTTCTCCCAGCCAAACCTCTGCTCCCGGCCAGACCTTTTCCTCCGGCCCGACCTTTTTCTTCCGGCCTGACCTTTTTGGCGGGTCTGGCCTCTGCTCCCGGCGCGGCCTTTGCTCCCGGTCTGATATTTTCTGCCGGCCAAACCTTTTCCTCCGGCCCGACCTTTTTCTTCCGGCCTGACCTTTTCGGCGGGTCTGGGCTCTGCTCCCGGCGGGACCTTTGCTCCCGGCCCAACCTTTTCTCCCGGCCAGAGCTCTGCTCCCGGCCTGACCTTTTCTCTCAGCTAAACCTCTTCTGTGGATCTACCCTTTGCTCCCGGCCTGATCTTTTCTCCCGGCCAAACGTCTTCTCCCGGTTATACCTCTACCCCCGGCCCGCCCATTCCTCCCGGCCTGATCTTTTCTCCCGGCTAAACCTCTGCTCATGTTTAAACCTCTGCCCCCGGCCGGCCCTTTGTTCCCGGCCTGATCTTTTCTCCCGGCTAAACCACTGCTCCCGGTTAAACCTCAGCTCCAGGCCCACCTTTTCTCCCGGCCTGATCTTTTCTCCCGGCTAAACCACTGCTCCTGGTTAAACCTCTGCTCCCAGTCCGCCCTTTGTTCCCGGCCTGATCTTTTCTCCCGGCTAAACCTCTGCTTCCGGTTAAACCTTTGCTCCCGGCCCGCTCTTTGCTCCCGGCCTGATTGTTCTCCCAGCCAAACGTCTGCTCCCAGCTAAACCTCTGCTCCCGGCCCGCCCTTTGCTCCCGGCCTGATCTTTTCTCCTGGCTAAACCTCTGTTCGCGGCCTGACCTGTGCTCCCGACCTGACCTTTTTCTTCCGGATTAACCTTTTCTGCGGGCCTGACCTTTGCTCCCGGCCCCTCCTTTTCTTCGGGTCTGCCCATTGCTCCAGGCCTGATCTTTTCTCCCGGCTAAACCTCTGCTCCCGGTTAAACCTCTGCTCCCTGGCCGCCCTTTGCTCCCGGCCTGATCTTTTCTCCCGGCTAAACCTCTGCTCGCAGCCTGAACTGTGCTCCAGACCTGACCTTTTTCTTCTGGATTAACCTTTTCTGCGGGCCTGAACTTTGCTCCCGGCCCCACCTTTTCTGCGGGTCTCCCTTTGCTACCGGCCTGATCTTTTCTCCCGGCTAAAACTCTGCTCCTGGTTAAATCTCTGTTCCCGGCCCACCCTTTGCTCCCGGCATGATCTTTTCTCCCGGCTAAACCACTGCTCCCGGTTAAACCTCTGAACCCGGCCCGCCCTTTGTTCACGGCCTGATCTTTTCTTCCGGCTAAAGCTCTACTCCCGATTAAACCTCGGCTCCCGGCCCGCCCTTTGATCCCGGCCTGATCTTTTCTCCCGGCTAAACCTCTGCTGGCGGCCTGACCTGTGCTCCCGACCTGACCTTTTTCTTCTGGATTAACCTTTTCGACCGGCCTGAACTTTGCTCCCGGCCCCACCTTTTCTGCGGGTCTCCCTTTTCTCCTGGCCTGATATTTTCTCCCGGCGAAACCTCTGCTCCCGGTTAAACCTCTGCTCCCACCCCGCCCTTTGCTCGCGGCCTGATCTTTTCTCCCGGCTAAACCTCTGCTCACGGCCTGACCTGTGCTCCAGACCTGACCCTTTTTTTCTGGATTCACCTTTTCTGCGGGCCTGAACTTTGCTCCCGGCCTGATCTTTTCTCCTGGCTAAAACTCTGCTCCCGGTTAAACCTCTGCTCCCGGCCCGCCCTTTGCTCCCGGCCTGATATTTTCTCCCGGCTTAACCTCTGCTCCCGGTTAAAGCTCTGCCCCCGGGCCGCCCCTTGCTCGCGGCCTGATATTTTCTCAAGCCAAACATCTGCTCCCAGCTAAACCTCTGCTCCCGGCCCAACCTTTGTTCCCGGCCTGATCTTTTCTGCCGTCTATACCTCTGCTCCTGGCCTGACCTGTGCTCCCGACTTGATATTTTTCTTCGGGATTAACCTTTTCTGCGGGCCTGACCTTTGCTCCCTGCCCCACCTTTTCTCCCTGCCAAACCTCTGCTCCCGGCCAGACCTTTTCTTCCAGTCTGATCTTTTTCTTCCGGCCTGACCTTTTCTGCGGGTCTGCCCTTTGCTCCCGGCCTGATCTTTTCTCCCGGCCTAACGTCTGCTCCCAGCTAAACCTCTGCTCCCGGCCCACCCTTTGCTCCCGGCCTGATCCTTTCTCTTGGCTAAACCTCTGCTCCCGGTTAAACCTCGGCTCCCGGCCCACCCTTTGCTCCTGGACTTTGCTTTTCTCCCGGCTAAACCTCTGTTCCTGGTTAAACCTCTGCTCCCGCCCCGCCCTTTGCTCCCGGCCTGATCTTTTCTCCTGGTGAAACCTCTGCTCCCGGTTATCTTCTGCTCCCGGCTCGCCCTTTGTTCCCGGCCTGATCTTTTCTCCCGGCTAAACCTCTGTTCCTGGTAAAACCTCTGCTCCTGGCCCGCCCTTAGCTCCCTGCCTGATCTTTCTACCGGCTTAACCTCTGCTCGTGGCCTGACCTGTGCTCCAGACCTGACCTTTTTCTTCTGGATTAACCTTTTCTGCGGGCCTGACCTTTGCTCCATGCCCCACCTTTTCTGCGGGTCTCCCTTTGCTACCGGCCTGATCTTTTCTCCCGGCTAAAACTCTGCTCCTTGTTAAACCTCTGCTCCCGGCCCACCCTTTGCTCCCGGCCTGATCTTTTCTCCCGGCTAAACCTCTGCTCCCGGTTAAACCTCTTCTCCCGGCCCGCCCTTTGCTCCCGGCCTGATCTTTTCTTCCGGCTAAACCTCTACTCCCGGTTAAACCTCGGCTGCCGGCCCGCCCTTTGCTCCCGGCCTCATCTTTTCTCCCGGCTTAACATCTGCTCGCGGCCTCACCTGTGCTCCCGATCTGACTTTTTTCTTCTGGATTCACGTTTTCTGCGGGCCTGAACTTTGCTCCCGGCCCCACCTTTTCTGCGGGTCTCCCTTTGCTACCGGCCTGATCTTTTCTCCCGGCCAAACGTCTGATTCCAACTAAAGCTCTGCTCCCGGCCCGCCCTTTGCTCCCGGCGTGATCTTTTCTCCCGGCCAAACTTCTGCTCCCGGCAAAACCTCTGCTCCCGGCCCGCCCTTTGCTCCCGGCCTGATCTTTTCTCCCGGCTAAACCTCTGCCCGCGGCCTGACCTGTGCTCCCGACCTGACCTTTTTCTTCCGGATTAACCTTTTCTGCGGGCCTGACCTTTGCTCCCGGCCTGATCTTTTCTCCCGGCTAAAACTCTGCTCCCGGTTAAACCTCTGCTCCCGGTTAAACCTCTGCTACTGGCCTGCCCTTTGCTCCCGGCCTGATCTTTTATCCGGGCTAAACATCTGCTCGCGGCCTGACCTGTACTGCAGACCTGACCTTTTTCTTCCGGATTAACCTTTTCTCCGGGCATGACCTTTGCTCCCGGCCTGATCTTTTCTCCCGGCTAAACCTCTGCTCCCAGTTAAACCTCTGCTCCCGGCCCGCCCTTTGCTTCCGGCCTGATCTTTTCTCCCATCAAAACCTCTGCTCGCGGCCTGACCTGTGCTCTCGACCTGACCTTTTTCTTCTAGATTAACCTTTTCTGCGGCCTGACCTTTGCTCCCGGCCCCATCTTTTCTCCGGGTCTCCCTTTGCTCCCGGCCTGATCTTTTCTTCCGGCTAATCCTCTGCTCCCGGTTAAACCTCTGCGCCCGGCCTTCCCTTTGCTCCCGGCCTGATCTTTTCTCCCGCCCAAACGTCAGCTCCCGGCTAAACCTCTGCTCCCAGCCCGCCCTTTGCTCCCGGCCTGATCTTTTCTCCCGGCTAAACATCTGCTCCCAGTTAAACCTCTGCTCCCGGCCCGCCCTTTGCTCCCGTCCTGATCTTTTCTCCTGGCTAAACCTCTGCTCCCGGTTAAACCTCTGCTCCCAGCCCGCCCTTTGCTCCCGGCCTGATCTTTTCTCCCAGCTAAACCTCTGCTCGCGGCCTGACCTGTGCTTTCGACCTGACCTTTTACTTCTGGATTCACCTTTTCTGCGGGCCTGAACTTTGCTCCCGGCCCCACCTTTTCTGCGTGTCTCCTTTTGCTACCGGCCTGATCTTTTCTCCCAGCCAAAACTCTGCTCCCGGTTAAACCTCTGCTCCCGGCCCGCCCTTTGCTCCCGGCCTGATCTCTTCTCCCGGCTAAAACTCTGCTCCCGGTTAAACCTCTGCTCCCGGCCCGCCCTTTACTCCTGGCCTGATCTCTTCTCCCGGCTAAACCTCTGCTCCCGGTGCTCCCGGTGCAGGCCCCAGCACCGCAACCCCCGCCACCCTCCTTGCCCCAGCTCGGTCCCAGCCCCCGAGGAGACCCTGCCGCTCCCCGGCCCAGCTGGCCCACTTCCCGGGCTGGGCGCGGGCGGGACGGGTGGGGCGGGGACGGCTGATGGTCACGGATGTTGCGGGGCCTGGGCCACGGAACCGCGGCCGCCAGGGAGGGCTGGCGGGCGGGCAGGGGCCCCGCAGCTCGGCCGGAGGTGGGAGCTGGCTGGCTGGTTGGCTGGCTCACTCACTCTGGCCTTTGTTTCTCTTGCCCTGCCAGGCCCGAACCGCGGTGGGGCCTGCCGGCGGCGCCGCCCCGGCCCGCCCGGGCCCCACGCTGGAGGCTGTTGCCCGCCCCTCGGCGGGGCCTCCCCGACCTTAGTGGGAGAAGATGGAGAGCACCTGCACGTGAGTCGGGGACGGGTGGCCCTGGACACTCCGAGTCGCCCTCACCGTCGTCGCCGCCGCCGCCGGGTCAGGATCCGCCAGGCCCCGCCGGACCAGCCGGCCCCCCTACTTGCCCCGAACAGCCGGATGCGTAGGAGGAGGAGGAGGAGGAGGAGGAGCAAGCGGAGGAGGATTCTTCTGCTTCTTCTTCTCCTTTTTTTCTTCTTCTTTTTCTTCTTCTTCTTCTTCTTCTTTTTCTTCTTCATCTTCTTCTTCCGGCTTTGGACTCTCCGGCCCCCCGGCCCCCCAAGGGACGGCCCGGTCTTCCCCCGCTTTTGCCCATCTTTGGCCCTCCCGTCTTGCCCTCGGCCCGGGTCTCTCCCCCTGGCCTGGCCTGGCCTGGCCTGGCTCTGCGCGCCCTCCCTTCTGGCCCGAGGTGCCCCCTTGGCCCCGGCCCGGCGCCGTTTCCCTCGTTTCCCCAGTGCTTGTCGGGGCCTCCTCCCAGCGGCTACGGCCCGTCCCTTTGACCCCGGCTCCCCTTTGCACCCTCCCGCCAGCCTTTCGCCCGCCCCCCTTGGTCCCGGCCTTGCCCTTTGGCCCCTCGCGCCCCCCTTTCCCCTCTCGCCGCCCCCCTTGTCCTCCCGTCGCCTGGTCTTGGCCTCGGGCCCCGCCATCTGCCTGGCCTCCGCTTGGTCCCCGGCCTCCGGTCTTCCCGGAGCGCCCGCTGCCTTCGGCCCTGGCCCTCCCCCTCGGTCCTGGCCGCAGCCACCCCTTTTCGGCTGCCGGCCTCCCCGTGCTCCCCCCACCCCCGCCGGCTTCCTCTGGGCTCCCGTCCTCCTCCCCTTGCCCCCCGGCTCGTCTTGGCCCCTGCCCTCCCCAGGCTCCCTCTCCTCCGCTGGGTGGCTCCCCAGCTCGCCCCACCTTTGTTCCCCGTCGGTCCTGAGCTCCCGGCCGGACCTTTTCTGCGCGTCTGACCTTTGCTCCCGCCCTGCCCTTTGCTCCTGGGCCCACCTCTTCTCCCGGCCAAACCTCTGCTCCCGGCCTGACCTTTTCTCTCAGCTAAACATGTTCTGCCGGTCTGACCTTTGCTCCCGGCCCCACCTTTTCGGCGGGTCTGCCCTTTGCTCCCGGCCTGATCTTTTCTCCCGGTTAAACCTCTGTTCCCGGCCCGCCCTTTGCTCCCGGCCTGATCTTTTCTCCCGGCCAAACCTCTGCTCGCGGCCAGACCTTTTCCTCCGCCCGACCTTTTTCTTCCGGCCTGACCTTTTCGGGCGGTCTGGCCTCTGCTCCCGGTGCGCATTTTCTCCTGGTCTGATCTTTTCTCCCAGCCAAACCTTTTCCTCCGGCCCGACCTTTCTCTTCCAGCATGAACTTTTCGGCGGGTCTGAGGTCTGCTCCTGGCGCGACCTTTGCTCCCGGCCCCGCCTTTTCTCCTGGCCAGAGCTCTGCTCCCGGCCTGACCTTTTCTCTCAGCTAAACCTGTTCTGTGGGTCTAACATGTGCTCCCGGCCCCACCTTTTCTGCGGGTCTGCCCTTTGCTCTGGGCCTGATCTTTTCTCCTGGTTAAACTTCTGCTCCCGGTTAAACCTCTGCCCCCGGCCAGCCCTTTGCTCCCGTCCTGATCTTTTCTCCCGGCTAAACCTCTGCTCCCGGTTAAACCTCTGCCCCCGGCCCGCCCTTTGCTCCCGGCCTGATCTTTTCTCCCGGCTAAACCTCTGCCCGCGGCCTGACCTGTGCTCCAGACCTGACCTTTTTCTTCTGGATTAACCTTTTCTGCGGGCCTGACCTTTGCTCCCGGCCCCACCTTGTCTGCGGGTATCGCTTTGCTCCCGGCCTGATCTTTTCTCCCGGCCAAACGTCTGTTCCCGGCTAAACCTCTGCTCCCGGCCCACCCTTTGCTCCCGGCCTGATCTTTTCTCCTGGCTAAACCTCTGCTCCCGGTTAAACCTCTGCTCCCGGCCCGCCCTTTCCTCCCGGCATGATCTTTTCTCCCGGCTAAACCTCTGCTCCCGGTTAAACCTCTGTTCCCGGCCCGCCCTTTGCTCCCGGCCTGATCTTTTTCCCGGCTAAACCTCTGAACCTGGTTAAACCTCTGCTCCCGGCCCGCCCATAGCTCCCTTTCCTGATCTTTTCTCCCAGCCAAACCTCTGCTCCCGGCCAGACCTTTTCCTCCGGCCCGACCTTTTTCTTCCGGCCTGACCTTTTTGGCGGGTCTGGCCTCTGCTCCCGGCGCGACCTTTGCTCCCGGTCTGATCTTTTCTGCCGGCCAAACCTTTTCCTCCGGCCCGACCTTTTTCTTCCGGCCTGACCTTTTCGGCGGGTCTGGGCTCTGCTCCCGGCGGGACCTTTGCTCCCGGCCCCACCTTTTCTCCCGGCCAGAGCTCTGCTCCCGGCCTGACCTTTTCTCTCAGCTAAACCTCTTCTGCGGATCTACCCTTTGCTCCCGGCCTGATCTTTTCTCCCGGCCAAACGTCTTCTCCCGGCTATACCTATACCCCCGGCCCACCCATTCCTCCCGGCCTGATCTTTTCTCCCGGCTAAACCTCTGCTCCTGTTTAAACCTCTGTCCCCGGCCCGCCCTTTGTTGCCGGCCTGATCTTTTCTCCCGGCTAAACCACTGCTCCCGGTTAAACCTCTGCTCCAGGGCCACCCTTTGCTCCCGGCCTCATCTTTTCTCCCGGCTAAACCACTGCTCCTGGTTAAACCTCTGCTCCCGGTCTAGCCTTTGTTCCCGCCCTGATCTTTTCTCCCGGCTAAACCTCTGCTCCCGGTTAAACCTCTGCTCCCGGCCCGCCCTTTGCTCCCGGCCTGATTGTTCTCCCAGCCAAACTTCTGCTCCCAGCTAAAACTCTGCTCCCGGCCCGCCCTTTGCTCCCGGCCTGATCTTTTCTCCCGGCTAAACCTCTGCTCGCGGCCTGACCTGTGCTCCCGACCTGACCTTTTTCTTCCGGATTAACCTTTTCTACGGGCCTGACCTTTGCTCCCGGCCCCTCCTTTTCTTCGGGTCTGCCCTTTGCTCCAGGCCTGATCTTTTCTCCCGGCTAATCCTCTGCTCCCGGTTAAACCTCTGCTCCCGGCCCGCCCTTTGCTCCCGGCCTGATCTTTTCTCCCGGCTAAACATCTGATCCCGGTTAAACCTATGCTCCCGGCCCGCCCTTTGCTCCCGTCCTGATCTTTTCTAGCGGCCAAACCTCTGCTCGCGGTTAAACCTCTGCTCCCAGCCCGCCCTTTGCTCCCGGCCTGATCTTTTCTCCCAGCTAAACCTCTGCTCGCGGCCTGACCTGTGCTCCCGACCTGACCTTTTTCTTCTGGATTCACCTTTTCTGCGGGCCTGAACTTTGCTCCCGGCCCTACCTTTTCTGCGGGTCTCCCTTTCCTACAGGCCTGATCTTTTCTCCCGGCCAAAACTCTGCTCCTGGTTAAACCTCTGCTCCCGGCCCCCCTTTGCTCCCGGCCTGATTTTTTCTCCCGGCTAAACCTCTGCTCCCGGTTAAACATCTGCTCCCAGCCCGCCCTTTGCTCCCGGCCTGATCTCTTCTCCCGGCTAAAACTCTACTCCCGGTTAAACCTCTGCTCCCGGCCCGCCCTTTGCTCCCGGCCTGATCTTTTCTCCCGGCTAAACCTCTGCTCGCGGCCTGACCTGTGCTCCCGACCTGACCTTATTCTTCTGGATTAACCTTTTCTGCGGGCCTGACCTTTGCTCCCGGCCCCACCTTGTCTGCGGGTTTCCCTTTGCTCCCGGCCTGATATTTTCTCCCGGCTAAACCTCTGCTCCCGGTTAAAGCTCGGTTCCCGGCCCGCTCTTTGCTCCCGGCCTGATCTTTTCTCCCGTCTAAACCTCTGCTCGCGGTCTGACCTGTGCTCCCGACCTGACCTTTTTTTGCTGGATTAACCTGTTCTGCGGGCCTGAGGTTTGCTCCTGGCCCCACCTTTTCAGCGGGTCTACCTTTGCTGCCGGCCTGATCTTTTCTCCCGGCTAAAACTCTGCTCCTGGTTAAATCTCTGTTCCCGGCCCACCCTTTGCTCCCGGCCTGATCTTTTCTCCCAGCTAAACCTCTGCTCCCGGCTAAACCTCTGCTCCCGGGTAAACCTCTGCTCCCAGCCCGCCCTTTGCTCCCGGCTTGATCTTTTCTCCCGGCTAAAACTCTGCTCCCGGTTAAACCTCTGCTCCCGGCCCGCCCTTTGCTCCCGGCCTGATCTTTTCTCCCGGCTAAACCTCTGCTCGCAGCCTGACCTGTGCTCCCGACCTGACCTTATTCTTCTGGATTAAACTTTTCTGCGGGCCTGACCTTTGCTCCCGGCCCCACCTTGTCTGCGGGTTTCCCTTTGCTCCCGGCCTGATATTTTCTCCCGGCTAAACCTCTGCTCCCGGTTAAAGCTCGGTTCCCGGCCCGCCCTTTGCTCCCGGCCTGATCTTTTCTCCCGTCTAAACCTCTGCTCGCGGTCTGACCTGTGCTCCCGACCTGACCTTTTTTTGCTGGATTAACCTGTTCTGCGGGCCTGAGGTTTGCTCCTGGCCCCACCTTTTCAGCGGGTCTACCTTTGCTCCCGGCCCGATCTTTTCTTCCGGCTAAACCTCTGCTCCCGGTTAAACCTCTGCTCCCGGCCCCCTCTTTGCTCCCGGTCTGATCTTATCTCCCGTCTAAACCTCTGCTCGCGGCCTGACCTGTGCTCCCGACCTGACCTTTTTCTTCTGGATTAACCTTTTTTACGGGCCTGAACTTTGCTCCCGGCCGCACCTTTTCTGCGGGTCTCCCTTTGCTCCCGGCCTGATCTATTCTCCCGGCTAAACCTCTGCTCCCAGTTAAACCTCTGCTCCCGGCCCGCCCTTTGCTCCCGGCCTGATCTTTTTTCCCGGCTAAACCTCTGCTCCTGGTTAAAGCCATGCTCCCGGCCCACCCTTTGCTCCCGGCCTGATCTTTTCTCCCAGCTAAACCTCTGCTCGCGGTCTGACCTGTGCTCCCGACCTGACCTTTTTTTGCTGGATTAACCTGTTCTGCGGGCCTGAGGTTTGCTCCTGGCCCCAACTTTTCAGCGGGTCTACCTTGGCTGCCGGCCTGATCTTTTCTCCCGGCTAAACCTCTGCTCCCGGTTAAACCTCTGCTCCCGGACCGCCCTTTGCTCCCGGCCCGATCTTTTCTCCTGGCTAAACCTCTGCTCCCGGTTAAACCTCTGCTCCCGGCCCGCCCTTTGCTCCCGGCCTGATCTTTTCTCCCGGCTAAACCTCTGCTCCTGGTTAAACCTCTGCTCCCGGCCCGACCTTTGCTCCCGGCCTGATTTTTTCTCCCGGCTAAACCTCTGCTCCCAGTTAAACATCTGCTCCCAGCCCGCCCTTTGCTCCCGGCCTGATCTTTTCTGCCGGCTAAAACTCTGCTCCCGGTTAAACCTCTGCTCCCGGCCCGCCCTTTGCTCCCGGCCTGATCTTTTCTCCCGGCTAAACCTCTGCTCGCGGCCTGAACTGTGCTCCCGACCTGACCTTTTTCTTCTGGATTAACCTTTTCTGCGGGCCTGACCTTTGCTCCCGGCCCCACCTTGTCTGCGGGTATCGCTTTGCTCCCGGCCTGATCTTTTCTCCCGGCCAAACGTCTGCTCCCGGCTAAACCTCTGCTCCCGGCCCACCCTTTGTTCCCGGCCTGATCTTTTCTCCTGGCTAAACCTCTGCTCCCTGTTAAACCACTGCTCCCGGCCCGCCCTTTCCTCCCGGCATGATCTTTTCTCCCGGCTAAACCTCTGCTCCCGGTTAAACCTCTGTTCCCGGCCCGCCCTTTGCTCCCGGCCTGATCTTTTTCCCGGCTAAACCTCTGAACCTGGTTAAACCTCTGCTCCCGGCCCGCCCTTAGCTCCCTTTCCTGATCTTTTCTCCCAGCCAAACCTCTGCTCCCGGCCAGACCTTTTCCTCCGGCCCGACCTTTTTCTTCCGGCCTGACCTTTTTGGCGGGTCTGGCCTCTGCTCCCGGCGCGACCTTTGCTCCCGGTCTGATCTTTTCTGCCGGCCAAACCTTTTCCTCCGGCCCAACCTTTTTCTTCCGGCCTGACCTTTTCGGCGGGTCTGGGCTCTGCTCCCGGCGGGACCTTTGCTCCGGGCCCCACCTTTTCTCCCGGCCAGAGCTCTGCTCCCGGCCTGACCTTTTCTCTCAGCTAAACCTCTTCTGCGGATCTACCCTTAGCTCCCGGCCTGATCTTTTCTCCCGGCCAAACGTCTTCTCCCGGCTATACCTATACCCCCGGCCCACCCATTCCTCCCGGCCTGATCTTTTCTCCCGGCTAAACCTCTGCTCCTGTTTAAACCTCTGCCCCCGGCCCGCCCTTTGTTCACGGCCTGATCTTTTCTCACGGCTAAACCACTGCTCCCGGTTAAACCTCTGCTCCAGGGCCACCCTTTGCTCCCGGCCTCATCTTTTCTCCCGGCTAAACCACTGCTCCTGGTCAAACCTCTGCTCCCGGTCTGGCCTTTGTTCCCGCCCCGATTTTTTCTCCCGGCTAAACCTCTGCTCCCGGTTTAACCTCTCCTCCCGGCCCGCCCTTTGCTCCCGGCCTGATTGTTCTCCCAGCCAAACGTCTGCTCCCAGCTAAACCTCTGCTCCCGGCCCGCACTTTGCACCCGGCCTGATCTTTTCTACCGGCTAAACCTCTGCTCGCGGCCTGACCTGTGCTCCCGACCTGAACTTTTTCTTCCGGATTAACTTTTTCTGCGGGCCTGATATTTGCTCCCGGCCCCTCCTTTTCTTCGGGTCTGCCCCTTGCTCCAGGCCTGATCTTTTCTCCCGGCTAAACCTCTGCTCCCGGTTAAACCTCTGCTCCCGGCCCGCCCTTTGCTCCCGCCCTGATCCTTTCTCCCGGCTAAACCTCTGCTCACGGCCTGACCTGTTTTCCAGACCTGACCTTTTTCTTCTGGATTAACCTTTTCTGCGGGCCTGAACTTTGCTTCCGGCCCCACCTATTCTGCGGGTCTCCCTTTGCTACCGGCCTGATCTTTTCTCCCGGCTAAAACTCTGCTCCTGGTTAAATCTCTGTTCCCGGCCCACCCTTTGCTCCCGGCTTGATCTTTTCTCCCGGCTAAACCTCTGCTCCCGGTTAAACCTCTGAACCCGGCCCACCCTTTGCTCCCGGCCTGATCTTTTCTTCCGGCTAAAGCTCTACTCCCGGTTAAACCTCGGCTCCCGGCCCGCCCTTTGCTCCCGGCCTGTTCTTTTCTCCCAGCTAAACCTCTGCTCGCGGCCTGACCTGTGCTCCCGACCTGACCTTTTTCTTCTGGATTAACCTTTTCTACAGGCCTGAACTTTGCTCCCGGCCCCACCTTTTCTGCGGGTCTCCCTTTTCTCCTGGCCTGATATTTTCTCCCGGTGAAACCTCTGCTACCGGTTAAACCTCTGCTCCCGCCCCGCCCTTTGCTCGCAGCCTGATCTTTTCTCCCGGCTAAACCTCTGCTCACGGCCTGACCTGTGCTCCAGACCTGACCATTTTTTTCTGCATTCACCTTTTCTGCGGGCCTGAACTTTGCTCCCGGCCCCACCATTTCTGCGGGTCTCCCTTTGCTACCAGCCTGATCTTTTCTCCCGGCCAAACGTCTGCTTCCGCCTAAACCTCTTCTCCCGGCCCGCCCTTTGCTCCTGGCCTGATCTTTTCTACCGGCCAAACGTCTGCTCCCGGCAAAACCTCTGCTCCTGGCCCTCCCTTTGCTCCCAGTCTGACCTTTTCTCCCGGCTAAACCTCTGCCCGCGGCCTGACCTGTGCTCCCGACCTGACCATTTTCTTCCGGATTCACCTTTTCTGCGGGCCAGACCTTTACTCCCGGCCTGATCTTTTCTCCCGGCTAAAACTCTGCTCCCGGTTAAACCTCTGCTCCCGGCCTGCCCTTTGCTCCCGGCCTGATATTTTCCTCCGGCTAAACCTTTGCTCCCGGTTAAACCTCTGCTCCTGGCCCGCCCTTTGCCCCAGGCCTGATCTTTTCTCCGGCCTAAACCTCTGCTCCCGGTTAAACCTCTGCTCCTGGCCCGCCCTTTGCTCCCGGCCTGATCTTTTCTCCCATCAAAACCTCTGCTCTTGGCCTGACCTGTGCTCTCGACCTGACCTTTTTCTTCTGGATTAACCTTTTCTGCGGGCCTGACCTTTGCTCCAGGCCCCATCTTTTCTGCGGGTCTCCCTTTGCTCCCGGTCTATTTTCTCCCGGCTCATCCTCTGCTCCCGGGTAAACCTCTGCTCCCGGCCCGCCCTTTGCTCCCGGCCTGATCTTTTCTCCCGGCTAAACATCTGCTCCCGGTTAAACCTCTGCTCCCGGCCCGCCCTTTGCTCCCGTCCTGATCTTTTCTAGCGGCCAAACCTCTGCTCGCGGTTAAACCTCTGCTCCCAGCCCGCCCTTTGCTCCCGGCCTGATCTTTTCTCCCAGCTAAACCTCTGCTCGCGGCCTGACCTGTGCTCCCGACCTGACCTTTTTCTTCTGGATTCACCTTTTCTGCGGGCCTGAACTTTGCTCCCGGCCCTACCTTTTCTGCGGGTCTCCCTTTCCTACAGGCCTGATCTTTTCTCCCGGCCAAAACTCTGCTCCTGGTTAAACCTCTGCTCCCGGCCCCCCTTTGCTCCCGGCCTGATTTTTTCTCCCGGCTAAAGCTCTGCTCCCAGTTAAACATCTGCTCCCAGCCCGCCCTTTGCTCCCGGCCTGATCTCTTCTCCCTGCTAAAACTCTGCTCGCGGCCTGACCTGTGCTCCCGACCTGTCCTTATTCTTCTGGATTAAACTTTTCTGCGGCCCTGACCTTTGCTCCCGGCCCCACCTTGTCTGCGGGTTTCCATTTGCTCCCGGCCTGATATTTTCTCCCAGCTAAACCTCTGCTTCCGGTTAAACCTCGGTTCCCGGCGGTCCCTTTGCTCCCGACCTGATCTTTTCTCCCGTCTAAACCTCTGCTCGCGGTCTGACCTGTGCTCCCGACCTGACCTTTTTCTGCTGGATTAACCTTTTCTGCGGGCCTGAGCTTTGCTCCTGGCCCCAGCTTTTCAGCGGGTCTACCTTTGCTGCCGGCCTGATCTTTTCTCCCGGCTAAACCTCTGCTCCCGGTTAAACCTCTGCTCCCGCCCGCCCCCTTTGCTCCCGGCCTGATCTTTTCTCCCGTCTAAACCTCTGCTCCCGGTTAAACCTCTCCTCCCGCCCGCCCCCTTTGCTCCCGGCCTGATCTTTTCTCCCGTCTAAACCTCTGCTCGCTGCCTGACCTGTGCTCCCGACCTGACCTTTTTCTTCTGGATTAACCTTTTCTACAGGCCTGAACTTTGCTCCCGGCCCCACCTTTTCTGCGGGTCTCCCTTTTCTCCTGGCCTGATATTTTCTCCCGGCTAAACCTCTGCTCCCTGTTAAACCTCTGCTCCCGCCCCGCCCTTTGCTCGCGGCCTGATCTTTTCTCCCGGCTAAACCTCTGCTCACGGCCTGACCTGTGCTCCAGACCTGACCTTTTTTTTCTGGATTCACCTTTTCTGCCGGCCTGAACTTTGCTCCCGGCCCCACCTTTTCTGTGGTTCTCCTTTGCTACCAGCCTGATCTTTTCTCCCGGCCAAACGTCTGCTTCCGCCTAAACCTCTGCTACCGGCCCGCCCTTTGCTCCCGGCCTGATCTTTTCTCCCGGCCAAACGTCTGCTCCCAGCAAAACCTCTGCTCCCGGCCCTCCCTTTGCTCCCAGTCTGACCTTTTCTCCCGGCTTAACCTCTGCCCGCGGCCTGACCTGTGCTCCCGACCTGACCTTTTTCTTCCGGATTCACCTTTTCTGCGGGCCTGACCTTTGCTCCCGGCCTGACTTTTTCTCCCGGCTAAAACTCTGCTCCCGGTTAAACCTCTGCTCCCGGCCCGCCCTTTGCTCCCGGCCTGATATTTTCTTCCGGCTAAACCTCTGCTCCCGGTTAAACCTCTGCTCCCGGCCCGCCCTTGGCTCCCGGCCCACCCTTGGCTCCAGGCCTGATCTTTTCTCCCGGCTAAACCTCTGCTCGCGTCCTGACCTGTACTCCAGACCGGACCTTTTTCTTCTGGATTAACCTTTTCTGCGGGCATGACCTTTCCTCCCGACCTGATCTTTTCTCCCAGCTAAACCTCTGCTCCTGGTTAAACCTCTGCTCCCGGCCTGCCCTTTGCTCCCGGCCTGATCTTTTCTCCCATCAAAACCTCTGCTCTTGGCCTGACCTGTGCTCTCGACCTGACCTTTTTCTTCTGGATTAACCTTTTCTGCGGGCCTGACCTTTGCTCCAGGCCCCATCTTTTCTGCGGGTCTCCCTTTGCTCCCGGCCTGATATTTTCTCCCGGCTAATCCTCTGCTCCCGGTTAAACCTCTGCGCCCGGCCTGCCCTTTCTTCCCGGCCTGATCTTTTCTCCCTGCTAAACCTCTTCTCCCGGTTAAACCTCTGCTCCCGGCCCTCCCTTTGCTCCCAGTCTGACCTTTTCTCCCGGCTAAACCTCTGCCCGCGGCCTGACCTGTGCTCCCGACCTGACCTTTTTCTTCCGGATTCACCTTTTCTGCGGGCCTGACCTTTGCTCCCGGCCTGATCTTTTCTCCCGGCTAAAACTCTGCTCCCGGTTAAACCTCTGCTCCCGGCCTGCCCTTTGCTCCCGGCCTGATATTTTCTTCCGGCTAAACCTCTGCTCCCGGTTAAACCTCTGCTCCTGGCCCGCCCTTTGCTCCAGGCCTGATCTTTTCTCCCGGCTAAACCTCTGCTCCCGGTTAAAGCTCGGTTCCCGGCCCGCCCTTTGCTCCCGGCCTGATCTTTTCCCCCATCAAAACCTCTGCTCGCGGCCTGACCTGTGCTCTCGACCTGACCTTTTTCTTCTGGATTAACCTTTTCTGCGGGCCTGACCTTTGCTCTAGGCCCCATCTTTTCTGCGGGTCTCCCTTTGCTCCCGGTCTATTTTCTCCCGGCTAATCCTCTGCTCCCGGGTAAACCTCTGCTCCCGGCCCGCCCTTTGCTCCCGGCCTGATCTTTTCTCCCGGCTAAACATCTGCTCCCGGTTAAACCTCTGCTCCCGGCCCGCCCTTTGCTCCCGTCCTGATCTTTTCTAGCGGCTAAACCTCTTCTCCCGGTTAAACCTCTGCTCCCAGCCCGCCCTTTGCTCCCGGCCTGATCTTTTCTCCCAGCTAAACCTCTGCTCGCGGCCTGACCTGTGCTCCCGACCTGACCTTTTTCTTCTGGATTCACCTTTTCTGCGGTCCTGAACTTTGCTCCCGGCCCTACCTTTTCTGCGGGTCTCCCTTTCCTACAGGCCTGATCTTTTCTCCCGGCCAAAACTCTGCTCCTGGTTAAACCTCTGCTCCCGGCCCGCCCTTTGCTCCCGGCCTGATTTTTTCTCCCGGCTAAACCTCTGCTCCCGGTTAAACATCTGCTCCCAGCCCGCCCTTTGCTCCCGGCCTGATCTTTTGTCCCGGCTAAAACTCTGCTCCCGGTTAAACCTCTCCTCCCGGCCCGCCCTTTGCTCCCGGCCTGATCTTTTCTCCCGGCTAAACCTCTGCTCGCGGCCTGACCTGTGCTCCCGACCTGACCTTATTCTTCTGGATTAACCTTTTCTGCGGGCCTGACCTTTGCTCCCGGCCCCACCTTGTCTGCGGGTTTCCCTTTGCTCCCGGCCTGATATTTTCTCCCAGCTAAACCTCTGCTCCCGGTTAAACCTCGGTTCCCGGTGGTCCCTTTGCTCCCGGCCTGATCTTTTCTCCCGTCTAAACCTCTGCTCGCGGTCTGACCTGTGCTCCCGACCTGACCTTTTTCTGCTGGATTAGCCTTTTCTGCGGGCCTAAGCTTTGCTCCTGGCCCCACCTTTTCAGCGGGTCTACCTTTGCTGCCGGCCTGATCTTTTCTCCCGGCTAAACCTCTGCTCCCGGTTAAACCTCTGCTCCCGCCCGCCCCCTTTGCTCCCGGCCTGATCTTTTCTCCCGTCTAAACCTCTGCTCCCGGTTAAACCTCTGCTCCCGCCCGCCCCCTTTGCTCCCGGCCTGATCTTTTCTCCCGTCTAAACCTCTGCTCGCTGCCTGACCTGTGCTCCCGACCTGACCTTTTTCTTCTAGATTAACCTTTTCTACAGGCCTGAACTTTGCTCCCGGCCCCACCTTTTCTGCGGGTCTCCCTTTTCTCCTGGCCTGATATTTTCTCCCGGCTAAACCTCTGCTCCCTGTTAAACCACTGCTCCCGCCCCGCCCTTTGCTCGCGGCCTGATCTTTTCTCCCGGCTAAACCTCTGCTCACGGCCTGACCTGTGCTCCAGACCTGACCTTTTTTTTCTGGATTCACCTTTTCTGCGGGCCTGAACTTTGCTCCCGGCCTGATCTTTTCTCAGAAGGAGGAGAAGCAAGTGGAGGCTTCTTCTTCTTCTTCCTTCTTCTTCCTTCTTCCTTCTTCTTCTTCCTTCTTCTTCTTCCTTCTTCCTTGTTCCTTCTTCTTCCTTCTTCTTCCTCCTTCTTCCTTCCTCTTCTTCCTTCTTCCTTCTTCTTCTTCCTTCTTCTTCTTCCTTCTTCCTTGTTCCTTCTTCTTCCTTCTTCTTCCTTCTTCTTCCTTCTTCTTCCTCCTTATTCCTCCTTCTTCTTCTTCTTCCTTCTTCTTCTTTTTCCTTCTTCTTCTTCTTCTTCTTTTTCCTTCTTCTTCTTCTTCCTTCTTCCTTCCTCTTCTTCCTTCTTCTTCTTCTTCTTCTTCTTCTTCCTTCTTCTTCTTCCTCCTTCTTCTTCCTCCTTCTTCTTCCCTCTTCTTCCTTCTTCTTCTTCCTTTTTCTTCTTCCTTCTTCTTCCTCCTCTTCTTCCTCTTCTTCCTCTTCTTCCTCTTCTTCCTCTTCTTCCTCCTCTTCCTCCTCTTCCTCCTCTTCCTCCTCTTCTTCCTCCTCTACCTCCTCTTCCTCCTCTTCCTCCTCTTCCTCCTCTTCCTCCTCTTCCTCCTCTTCCTCCTCTTCCTCCTCTTCTTCCTCCTCTTCTTCCTCCTCTTCCTCCTCATCCTCTTCTTCCTCCTCTTCCTCCTCATCCTCTTCTTCCTCTTCATCCTGTTCCTCTTCTTCCTCTTACTCTTCTTCCTCTTCCTCCTCCTCCTCCTCCTCCTCTTTCTCCTCCTCTTCCTCCTCTCCCTCCTCTTCTTCCTCCTCTTCCTCCTCTTCTTCCTCCTCTTCTCCCTCTTCTTCCTCCTCTTCCTCTTCTTCCTCTTCCTCTTCTTCCTCTTCCTCCTCCTCTTCCTCCTCTTCCTCTTCTTCTTCCTCTTCCTCCTCCTCTTCCTCCTCCTCTTCCTCCTCCTCCTCCTCTTTCTCCTCCTCTTTCTCCTCCTCTTTCTCTTCCTCCTCCTCCTCCTCCTCCTCCTCCTCCTCCTCCTCCTCCTCCTCTTCCTCCTCCTTCTCCTTCTCCTTCTTCTTCCTGTGCCTTTGGACTCTCCGGCCCCACCGGCCCCCCCACGGGATGGCCCGGTCTTCCCCCGCTATACCCCGTTTTGGGACCTACCCTCTTGCCCTCGCCCCGGCTCTCTCCCCCTGGCCTGGCCTGGCCTGGCCTGGCCTGGCCTGGCCTGGCCTGGCCTGGCCTGGCCTGGCTCTGCGCCCCTTCCCTTCCGGCCCGAGGCGCCCCCTTGGCCCCGGCCCGGCGCCGTTTCCCTCTTTTCCCCAGCCCTTGTCGGGGCCTCCTCCTGGCGGCTCCGGCCATGCCCTTTGGGCCCGGCTCCCCTTTGCCCCCTCCCGCCGGCTTTTCGCCCGGCCCCCCTTGGTACCGGCCTTGCCCTCTGGCCTCTCGCGCCCCCCTTTCCCCTCTCGCCACCCCCTTATCCTCCAGTCGCCTGGCCTTGGCCTCGGGCCCCGCCATCTGCCTAGCGTCCGCTTGGTCCCCGGCCTCCTGTCTTCCCAGAGTGCCCGCCGCCCTCGGCTCCGGCCCTCTCCCTTGGCCCTGGCCACCGCCACCCCGTTTCGGCTGCCGGCCTCCCCGGGCCGGCCCCCCCCGGCTCCCCCTGGGCTCCCGCCCTCCTCCCCTTGCCTCCTGGCTCGTCTTGGCACCTGCCTTCCCCGGGCTCCCTCTTATTCCCTTGGTCGGTCCCCAGCTCGCCCCACCTTTTCTCCCCGTCGGTCCTGAGCTCCCGGCCGACCTTTTCTGTGCGTCTGACCTTTGCTCCCGCCCTGCAATTTGCTCCCGGCCCCACCTTTTCTCCCGGCCAAACCTCTGCTCCCGGCCTGACCTTTTCTCTCAGCTAAACCTTTTCGGCGTGTCTGACCTTTGCTCCCGGCCCCACCTTTTCGGCGGGTCTGCCCTTTGCTCCCGGCCTGATCTTTTCTCCCGGCCAAACCTTTGCTCCCGGCTAAACCTCGGCTCCAGCCCGACCTTTTTCTTCCCGCTTAACTTCTTCTGCGCGTCTGACCTTTGCTCCCGGCCTAATCTTTTCTGCCGGCTAAACCTCTGCTCCTGGCCTGACCTGTGCTCCCGACCTGACATTTTCTGCGGGTCTGACCTTTGCTCCCGGCCCCACTTCTGCTCCTGGCCTGACCTGCGCTCCCGACCTGACCTTTTCTTCCGGCCTAACCTTTTCTGCGGGTCTGACCTTTTCTTCTGGCCTAACCTTTACTGCGGGTCTGACCTTTGTTCCCGGCCCAACCTCTGCTCCCAGTGAACCCTTTGCTCCTCGGCTGCTCCGTTTTGTGTCCGGGCCCCCCCTTGGTTGTGGGCCTCCCCTTTCCTGGCCCCGGCCCGTTGTCGCCTCGCCCCCCCCACCCCCTTTTCCCCTCGTCGGACCTTTTCCTCTAGCCGACCTCTGTTCCCGGTCCTGGCCTTTTGTCGCCGCGGTCTCTTTTCTCCGGGCCTCCCCCTTTGTCCTAGGTCCCCCGGTTTGGGGACCGTCAGCCGGCTTTCTGGCCCCACCTTTTGCCCTCGGCCCCCTTCCCCCTCCCGTCCTTTTGGCGCCCGGCCCCACTCTGTACCCTTGCCCCACTTTCCCCCCAGCCCCCCCGCGCGTCTCTCCTCGCCCCCCGATTTTTTTTCTTCTCCCCCTCTCGCCTTCTCCTCCCGGCCGACCCGTCTCCCTCGGTCTCCTGGGTCCGCCCGGGCCTGACCGTTGCCACGGGCCTCTCTGGTGGTCCTCGCCTCCCCATGGGCCCAGCCCCCCCCCCCCCGCCACCTGTGCTCTGTGGCGGACTGGGCGCCGCCCCATTATGGGGCCCCTGTCGGCCCCCCGTCGGGTGCCCTGTGCCGCTCCCGGGCTTGGAGGCTCGTCGCTGTTCTCCCGTGGTCCGGCCCCCCTGCCGCCTCGGCCCTCTCCCTGTGTGGCCGCTGCGCTGCCACCCCAGGTGGCGGGGGGGAGGCTGGAGCCGGGTGAGTGTTGGCGGGAGAAGCCGCGGGCTGAGACGCAGGCCCCTCCCGGGACCCCGGGGGTCCGGGCTCCTTGCGGCCGGCCAGTCCGGTCCGCTCGCCTGGGGACAGGCCCCAGCACCGCAGCCCCCACCGCCCTCCCCGTTCCAGCCCAGCCCCGGCCCCCGAGGAGACCCTGCCGCTCACCCGCCCAGCTGGCCCCCTTTCCGTGCTGAGGGGGGGGCGGGACGGGTGGTGTGGGGGCGGTTGATGGTCACGGACGTCGCGGGGCCTGGGCCACGGAACCGCGGCCGCCAGGGAGGGCTGGCGGGCGGGCAGGGGCCCCGCAGCTCGGCCGGAGGTGGGAGCTGGCTGGCTGGTTGGCTGGCTCACTCACTCTGGCCTTTGTTTCTCTTGCCCTGCCAGGCCCGAACCGCGGTGGGGCCTGCCGGCAGCGCCGCCCCGGCCCGCCCGGGCCCCACGCTGGAGGCTGTTGCCCGCCCCTTGGCGGGGCCTCCCCGACCTTAGTGGCAGAAGATGGAGAGCACCTGCACGTGAGTCGGGGACGGGTGGCCCTGGACACTCCGAGTCGCCCTCACCGTCGTCGCCGCCGCCGCCGGGGCAGGATCCACCAGGCCCCGCCGGACCAGCCAGCCCCCCCACTTGCCCCGACCAGGCGGATGCGGAGGAGGAGGAGGAGGAGGAGGAGGAGCAAGCGGAGGAGGATTCTTCTTCTTCTTCTTCTTCTTCTCCTTTTTTTCTTCTTTTTTTTCTTCTTCTTTTTGTTCTTCATCTTCTTCTTCCGGCTTTGGACTCTCCGGCCCCCCGGCCCCCCAAGGGACGGCCCGGTCTTCCCCCGCTTTTGCCCATCTTTGGCCCTCCCGTCTTGCCCTCGGCCCGGCTCTCTCCCGCTGGCCTAGCCTGGCCTGGCCTGGCCTGGCCTGGCCTGGCTCTGCGCGCCCTCCCTTCTGGCCCGAGGCGCCCCCTTGCCCCCGGCCCAGCTCCGTTTCCCTCGTTTCCCCAGCCCTTGTCGGGGCCTCCCTGGGCTCCCCCCACCCCCCCGGCTTCCTCTGGGCTCCCGTCCTCCTCCCCTTGCCCCCCGGCTCGTCTTGGCCCCTGCCCTCCCCGGGCTCCCTCTCCTCCGCTGGCTGGCTCCCCAGCTCGCCCCACCTTTGTTCCCCGTCGGTCCTGAGCTCCCGGCCGGACCTTTTCTGCGCGTCTGACCTTTGCTCCCGCCCTGCCCTTTGCTCCCGGCCCCACCTTTTCTCCCGGCCAAACCTCTGCTCCCGGCCTGACCTTTTCTCTCAGCTAAACCTGTTCTGCCGGTCTGACCTTTGCTCCCGGCCCCACCTTTTCGGCGGGTCTGCCCTTTGCTCCCGGCCTGATCTTTTCTCCCGGCCAAACCTCTGCTCGCGGCCAGACCTTTTCCTCCGCCCGACCTTTTTCTTCCGGCCTGACCTTTTCGGGGGGTCTGGCCTCTGCTCCCGGTGCGCATTTGCTCCTGGTCTGATGTTTTCTCCCGGCCAAACCTTTTCCACCGGCCCGACCTTTTTCTTCCAGCCTGAACTTTTCGGCGGGTCTGAGCTCTGCTCCCGGCGCGACCTTTGCTCCCGGCCCCGCCGTTTCTACTGGCCAGAGCTCTGCTCCCGGCCTGACCTTTTCTCTCAGCTAAACCTGTTCTGTGGGTCTAACCTGTGCTCCCGGCCCCACCTTTTCTGCGGGTCTGCCCTTTGCTCCGGGCCTGATCTTTTCTCCCGGCTAAACGTCTGCTCCCGGTTAAACCTCTGCCCCCGGCCCGCCCTTTGCTCCCGGCCTGATCTTTTCTCCCGCTTAAACCTCTGCTCCCGGTTAAACCTCTGCCCCCGGCCCGCCCTTTGCTCCCGGCCTGATCTTTTCTCCCGGCTAAACCTCTGCCCGCGGCCTGACCTGTGCTCCAGACCTGACCTTTTTCTTCTGGATTAACCTTTTCTGGGGGCCTGACCTTTGCTCCCGGCCCCACCTTGTCTGCGGGTCTCCCTTTGCTCCCGGCCTGATATTTTCTCCCGGCCAAACGTCTGCTCCCGGCTAAACCTCTGCTCCCGGCCCACCCTTTGCTGCCGGCCTGATCTTTTCTCCTGGCTAAACCTCTGCTCCCGGTTAAACCTCTGCTCCCGGCCCGCCCTTTGCTCCCGGCCTGATCTTTTCTCCCGCTTAAACCTCTGCTCCCGGTTAAACCTCTGCCCCCGGCCCGCCCTTTGCTCCCGGCCTGATCTTTTCTCCCGGCTAAACCTCTGCCCGCGGCCTGACCTGTGCTCCAGACCTGACCTTTTTCTTCTAGATTAACCTTTTCTGGGGGCCTGACCTTTGCTCCCGGCCCCACCTTGTCTGCGGGTCTCCCTATGCTCCCGGCCTGATCTTTTCTCCCGGCCAAACGTCTGCTCCCGGCTAAACCTCTGCTCCCGGCCCACCCTTTGCTCCCGGCCTGATCTTTTCTCCTGGCTAAACCTCTGCTCCCGGTTAAACCTCTGCTCCCGGCCCGCCCTTTGCTCCCGGCATGATCTTTTCTCCCGGCTAAACCTCTGCTCCTGTTTAAACCTCTGCCCCCGGCCCGCCCTTTGTTCCCGGCCTGATCTTTTCTCCAGACTAAACCACTGCTCCCGGTTAAACCTCTGCTCCAGGCCCACCCTTTGCTCCCGGCCTGATCTTTTCTCCCGGCTAAACCACTGCTCCTGGTTAAACCTCTGCTCCCGGTCCGCCCTTTGTTCCCGGCCTGATCTTTTCTCCCGGCTAAACCTCTGCTCACGGGTAAACCTCTGCTCCCGGCCCGCCCATTGCTCCCGGCCTCATCTTTTCTCCCGGCTAAACCTCTGCTCGCGGCCTGACCTGTGCTCCAGACCTGACCTTTTTCTTCTGGATTTACCTTTTCTGCGAGCCTGAACTTTGCTCCCGGCCCCAACTTTTCTGCGGGTCTCCTTTGCTACCGGCCTGATCTTTTCTCCTGGCTAAAACTCTGCTCCTGGTTAAATCTCTGTTCCCGGCCCACGCTTTGCTCCCGGCCTGATCTTTTCTCCCGGCTAAACCTCTGCTCCCGGTTAAACCTCTGAACCCGGCCCGCCCTTTGCTCACGGCCTGATCTTTTCTTCCGGCTAAAGCTCTACTCCCGGTTAAACCTCGGCTCCCGGCCGGCCCTTTGCTCCAGGCCTGATCTTTTCTCCCGGCTAAACCTCTGCTCGCGGCCTGACCTGTGCTCCAGACCTGACCTTTTTCTTCTGGATTAACCTTTTCTACAGGCCTGAACTTTGCTCCCGGCCCCACCTTTTCTGCGGGTCTCCCTTTTCTCCTGGCCTGATATTTTCTCCCGGCGAAACCTCTGCTCCCAGTTAAACCTCGGTTCCCGCCCCGCCCTTTGCTCGCGGCCTGATCTTTTCTCCCGGCTAAACCTCTGCTCACGGCCTGACCTGTGCTCCAGACCTGACCATTTTTTTCTGCATTCACCTTTTCTGCGGGCCTGAACTTTGCTCCCGGCCCCACCTTTTCTGCGGGTCTCCCTTTGCTACCAGCCTGATCTCTTCTCCCGGCCAAACGTCTGCTTCCGCCTAAACCTCTGCTCCCAGCCCGCCCTTTGCTCCCGGCCTGATATTTTCTTCCGGCTAAACCTCTGCTCCCGGTTATACCTCTGCTCCTGGCCCGCCCTTTGCTCCCGGCCTGATCTTTTCTCCCGGCTAAACCTCTGCTCCCGGTTAAACCTCTGCTCCCGGCCCGCCCTTTGCTCCCGGCCTGATCTTTTCTCCCGGCTAAACATCTGCTCCCGGTTAAACCTCTGCTCCCGGCCCGCCCTTTGCTCCCGGCCTGATCTTTTCTAGCGGCTAAACCTCTGGTCCCGGTTAAACCTCTGCTCCCAGCCCGCCCTTTGCTCCCGGCCTGATCTTTTCTCCCAGCTAAACCTCTGCTCGCGGCCTCACCGGTGCTCCCGACCTGACCTTTTTCTTCTGGAGTCACCTTTTCTGCGGGCCTGAACTTTGCTCCCGGCCCCACCTTTTCTGCGGGTCTCCCTTTCCTACAGGCCTGATCTTTTCTCCCGGCCAAAACTCTGTTCCTGGTTAAACCTCTGCTCCCGCCCCGCCCTTTGCTCGCGGCCTGATCTTTTCTCCCGGCTAAACCTCTGCTCACGGCCTGACCTTTTCTCCAGACCTGACCTTATTCTTCTGGATTCACCTTTTCTGCGGGCCTGAGCTTTGCTCCCGGACCCACCTTTTCTGCGGGTCTCCCTTTGCTACCAGCCTGATCTTTTCTCCCGGCCAAACGTCTGCTCCCGGCAAAACCTCTGCTCCCGGCCCTCCCTTTGCTCCCACTCTGACCTTTTCTCGCGGCTAAACCTCTGCCCGCCGCCTGACCTGTGCTCCCGACCTGACCTTTTTCTTCCGGATTCACCTTTTCTGCGGGCCTGACCTTTGCTCCCGGCCTGATCTTTTCTCCCGGCTAAATCTCTGCTCCCTGTTAAACCTCTGCTCCCGGCCCGCCCTTTGCTCCAGGCCTGATCTTTTCTCCCGGCTAAACCTCTGCTCCCGGTTAAACCTCTGCTCCCGGCCCGCCCTTTGCTCCCGTCCTGATCTTTTCTAGCGGCTAAACCTCTGCTCCCGGTTAAATCTCTGCTCCCAGCCCGCCCTTTGCTCCCGGCCTGATCTTTTCTTCCGGCTAAACCTCTGCTCCCGGTTAAAGCTCGGTTCCCGGCCCGCCCTTTGCTCCCGGCCTGATCTTTTCTCCCAGCTAAACCTCTGCTCGCGGCCTGACCTGTGCTCCCGACCTGACCTTTTTCTTCTGGATTCACCTTTTCTGCGGGCCTGAACTTAGCTCCCGGCCCTACCTTTTCTGCGGGTCTCCCTTTCCTACAGGCCTGATCTTTTCTCCCGGCCAAAACTCTGCTCCTGGTTAAACCTCTGCTCCCGGCCCGCCCTTTGCTCGCGGCCTGATTTTTTCTCCCGGCTAAACCTCTGCTCCCGGTTAAACATCTGCTCCCAGCCCGCCCTTTGCTCCCGGCCTGATCTTTTCTGCTGGCTAAAACTCTGCTCCCGGTTAAACCTCTGCTCCCGGCCCGCCCTTTGCTCCCGGCCTGATCTTTTCTCCCGGCTAAACCTCTGCTCGCGGCCTGACCTGTACTCCCGACCTGACCTTATTCTTCTGGATCAACCTTTTCTGCGGGCCTGACCTTTGCTCCCGGCCCCACCTTGTCTGCGGGTTTCCCTTTGCTCCCGGCCTGATATTTTCTCCCGGCTAAACCTCTGCTACCGGTTAAACCTCGCTTCCCGGCCCGCCCTTTGCTCCGGGCCTGATCTTTTCTCCCGCCCAAACGTCTGCTCCCGGCTCATCTTTGCTCCCGGTCTGATCTTTTCTCCCGGCTAAACCTCTGCTCCCAGTTAAAGCTCTGCTCCCGGCCCGCCCTTTGCTCCCGGCCTGATCTTTTCTCCCAGCTAAACCTCTGCTCGCGGCCTGACCTGTGCTCCCGACCTGACCTTATTCTTCTGGATTAACCTTTTCTGCGGGCCTGACCTTTGCTCCCGGCCCCACCTTGTCTGCGGGTTTCTCTTTGCTCCCGGCCTGATCTTTTCTCCCGGCTAAACCTCTGCTCCCTGTTAAACCTCTATTCCCGGCCCGCCCTTTTCTCCCGGCCTGATCTTTTCTCCCGCCCAAACGTCTGCTCCCGGCTCGCTCTTTGCTCCCGGCCTGATCTTTTCTCCCGGCTAAACCACTGCTCCCGGTTAAACCTCTGCTCCAGGCCCACCCTTTGCTCCCGGCCTGATCTTTTCTCCCGGCTAAACGACTGCTCCTGGTTAAACCTCTGCTCCCGGTCTGCCCTTTGTTCCCGGCCTGATCTTTTCTCCCGGCTAAACCTCTGCTCCCCGTTAAACCTCTGCTCCCGGCCCGCCCTTTGCTCCCGGCCTGATTGTTCTCCCAGCCAAACGTCTGCTCCCAGCTAAACCTCTGATCCCGGCCCGCCCTTTGCTCCCGGCCTGATCTTTTCTCCCGGCTAAACCTCTGCTCGCGGCCTGACCTGTGCTCCCGACCTGACCTTTTTCTTCCGGATTAACCTTTTCTGCGGGCCTGACCTTTGCTCCCGGCCCCTCCTTTTCTTCGGGTCTGCCCTTTGCTCCAGGCCTGATCTTTTCTCCCGGCTAAACCTCTGCTCCCGGTTAAACCTCTGCTCCCGGCCCGCCCTTTGCTTCCACCCTGATCTTTTCTCCCGGCTAAACCTCGGCTCGCGGCCTGACCTGTGTTCCAGACCTGACCTTTTTCTTCTGGATTAACCTTTTCTGCGGGCCTGAACTTTGCTCCCGGCCCCACCTTTTCTGCGGGTCTCCCTTTGCTACCGGCCTGATCTTTTCTCCCGGCTAAAACTCTGCTCCTGGTTAAATCTCTGTTCCCGGCCCACCCTTTGCTCCCGGCCTGATCTTTTCTCCCGGCTAAACCTCTGCTCCCGGTTAAACCTCTGAACCCGGCCCGCCCTTTGCTCACGGCCTGATCTTTTCTTCCGGCTAAAGCTCTACTCCCGGTTAAACCTCAGCTCCCGGTCCGCCCTTTGCTCCCGGCCTGATCTTTTCTCCTGGCTAAACCGCTGCTCGCGGCCTGACCTGTGCTCCCGACCTGATCTTTTTCTTCTGGATTAACCTTTTCTACAGGCCTGAACTTTGCTCCCGGCCCCACCTTTTCTGCGGGTCTCCCTTTTCTCCTGGCCTGATATTTTCTCCCGGCGAAACCTCTGCCCCCTGTTAAACCTCTGCTCCCACCCCGCCCTTTGCTCGCGGCCTGATCTTTTCTCCCGGCTAAACCTCTGCTCACGGCCTGACCTGTGCTCCAGACCTGACCTTTTTTTCCTGGATTCACCTTTTCTGCGGGCCTGAACTTTGCTCCCGGCCCCACCATTTCTGCGGGTCTCCCTTTGCTACCAGCCTGATCTTTTCTCCCGGCCAAAAGTCTGCTTCCGCCTAAACCTCTGCTCCCGGCCCTCCCTTTGCCCCCAGTCTGACCTTTTCTCCCGGCTAAACCTCTGCCCGCGGCCTGACCTGTGCTCCCGACCTGACCTTTTTCTTCCGGATTCACCTTTTCTGCGGGCCTGACCTTTGCTCCCGGCCTGATCTTTTCTCCCGGCTAAAACTCTGCTCCCGGTTAAACCTCTGCTCCCGGCCTGCCCTTTGCTCCCGGCCTGATATTTTCTTCCGGCTAAACCTCTGCTCCCGGTTAAACCTCTGGTCCTGGCCCGCGCTTTGCTCCAGGCCTGATCTTTTCTTCCGGCTAAACCTCTGCTCCCGGTTAAAGCTCGGTTCCCGGCCCGCCCTTTGCTCCCGGCCTGATCTTTTCCCCCATCAAAACCTCTGCTCGCGGCCTGACCTGTGCTCTCGACCTGACCTTTTTCTTCTGGATTAACCTTTTCTGCGGGCCTGACCTTTGCTCTAGGCCCCATCTTTTCTGCGGGTCTCCCTTTGCTCCCGGTCTATTTTCTCCCGGCTAATCCTCTGCTCCCGGTTAAACCTCTGCTCCCGGCCCACCCTTTGCTCCCGGCCTGATCTTTTCTCCCACCCAAACGTCAGCTCCCGGCTAAACCTCTGCTCCCGGCCCGCCCTTTGCTCCCGGCCTGATCTTTTCTCCCGGCTAAACAGCTGCTCCCGGTTAAACCTCTGCTCCCAGCCCGCCCTTTGCTCCCGGCCTGATCTTTTCTCTCAGCTAAACCTCTGCTCGCGGCCTGACCTGTGCTCCCGACCTGACCTTTTTCTTCTGGATTCACCTTTTCTGCGGGCCTGAACTTTGCTCCCGGTCCTACCTTTTCTGCGGGTCTCCCTTTCCTACAGGCCTGATCTTTTCTCCCGGCCAAAACTCTGCTCCTGGTTAAACCTCTGCTCCCGGCCTGACCTTTTCTCTCAGCTAAACCTCTTCTGCGGATCTACCCTTTGCTCCCGGCCTGATCTTTTCTCCCGGCCAAACGTCTTCCCCCGGCTATACCTCTACCCCCGGCCCACCCATTCCTCCCGGCCTGATCTTTTCTCCCGGCTAAACCTCTGCTCCTGTTTAAACCTCTGCCCCCGGCCCGCCCTTTGTTCCCGGCCTGATCTTTTCTCCCGGCTAAACCACTGCTCCCGGTTAAACCTCTGCTCCAGGCACACCCTTTGCTCCCGGCCTGATCTTTTCTCCCGGCTAAACCACTGCTCCTGGTTAAACCTCTGCTCCCGATCTGCCCTTTGTTCCCGGCCTGATCTTTTCTCCCGGCTAAACTTCTGCTCCCCGTTAAACCCTGCTCACGGCCTGACCTGTGCTCCATACCTGACCTTTTTTTTCTGGATTCACCTTTTCTGCGGGCCTGAACTTTGCTCCCGGCCCCACCATTTCTGCGGGTCTCCCTTTGCCAACAGCCTGATCTTTTCTCCCGGCCAAACGTCTGCTTCCACCTAAACCTCTGCTCCCGGCCCGCCCTTTGCTCCCGGCCTGATCTTTTCTCCCGGCCAAACGTCTGCTCCCGGCAAAACCTCTGCTCCCGGCCCTCCCTTTGCTCCCAGTCTGACCTTTTCTCCCGGCTAAACCTCTGCCCGCGGCCTGACCTGTGCTCCCGACCTGACCTTTTTCTTCCGGATTCACCTTTTCTGCGGGCGTGACCTTTGCTCCCGGCCTGATCTTTTCTCCCGGCTAAATCTCTGCTCCCTGTTAAACCTCTGCTCCTGGCCCGCCCTTTGCTCCAGGCCTGATCTTTTCTCCCGGCTAAACCTCTGCTCCCGGTTAAACCTCTGCTCCCGGCCCGCCCTTTGCTCCCGGCCTGATCTTTTCTCCCATCAAAACCTCTGCTCGCGGCCTGACCTGTGCTATCGACCTGACCTTTTTCTACTGGATTAACCTTTTCTGCGGGCCTGACCTTTGCTCCAGGCCCCATCTTTTCTCCGGGTCTCCCTTTGCTCCCGGTCTATTTTCTCCCGGCTAATCGTCTGCTCCCGGTTAAACCTCTGCTCCCGGCCCACCCTTTGCTCCCGGCCTGATCTTTTCTCCCACCCAAACGTCAGCTCCCGGCTAAACCTCTGCTCCCAGCCCGCCCTTTGCTCCCGGCCTGATCTTTTCTCCCGGCTAAACCTCTGCTCCCGGTTTAACCTCTGCTCCCGGCCCGCCCTTTGCTCCCGTCCTGATCTTTTCTAGCGGCTAAACCTCTGCTTCCGGTTAAACCTCTGCTCCCAGCCCGCCCTTTGCTCCCGGCCTGATCTTTTCTCCCAGCTAAACTTCTGCTCGCGGCCTGACCTGTGCTCCCGACCTGACCTTTTTCTTCTGGATTCACCTTTTCTGCGGGCCTGAACTTAGCTCCCGGCCCTACCTTTTCTACGGGTCTCCTTTTCCTACAGGCCTGATCTTTTCTCCCGGCCAAAACTCTGCTCCTGGTTAAACCTCTGCTCCCGGCCCGCCCTTTGCTCCCGGCCTGATTTTTTCTCCCGGCTAAACCTCTGCTCCCGGTTAAACATCTGCTCCCAGCCCGCCCTTTGCTCCCGGCCTGATCTTTTGTCCCGGCTAAAACTCTGCTCCCGGTTAAACCTCTCCTCCCGGCCCCCCCTTTGCTCCAGGCCTGATCTTTTCTCCCGGCTAAACCTCTGCTCGCGTCATGACCTGTGCTCCCGACCTGACCTTATTCTTCTGGATTAACCTTTTCTGCGGGCCTGACCTTTGCTCCCGGCCCCACCTTGTCTGCGGGTTTCCCTTTGCTCCCGGCCTGATATTTTCTCCCAGCTAAACCTCTGCTCCCGGTTAAACCTCGGTTCCCGGCGGTCCCTTTGCTCCCGGCCTGATCTTTTCTCCCGTCTAAACCTCTGCTCGCGGTCTGACCTGTGCTCCCGACCTGATCTTTTTCTGCTGGATTAACCTTTTCTGCGGGCCTGAGCTTTGCTCCTGGCCCCACCTTTTCAGCGGGTCTACCTTTGCTGCCGGCCTGATCTTTTCTCCCGTCTAAACCTCTGCTCGCTGCCTGACCTGTGCTCCCGACCTGACCTTTTTCTTCTGTATTAACCTTTTCTACAGGCCTGAACTTTGCTCCCGGCCCCACCTTTTCTGCGGGTCTCCCTTTTCTCCTGGCCTGATATTTTCTCCCGGCTAAACCTCTGCTCCCTGTTAAACCTCTGCCCCCCCCCCCCGCCCTTTGCTCGCGGCCTGATCTTTTCTCCCGGCTAAACCTCTGCTCACGGCCTGACCTGTGCTCCAGACCTGACCTTTTTTTTCTGGATTCACCTTTTCTGCGGGCCTGAACTTTGCTCCCGGCCTGATCTTTTCTCAGAAGGAGGAGGAGCAAGTGGAGGCTTCTTCTTCTTCTTCCTTCTTCTTCCTTCTTCCTTCTTCCTTCTTCCTTCTTCCTTCTTCCTTCTTCTTCCTTCTTCTTCCTCTTCTTCCTCCTTCTTCCTCCTTCTTCCTCCTTCTTCTTCTTCCTTCCTCTTCTTCCTTCTTCCTTCTTCTTCTTCCTTCTTCTTCTTCTTCTTCCTTCTTCCTTCTTCTTCCTTCTTCTTCCTTCTTCTTCCTTCTTCTTCCTTCTTCTTCCTCCTTATTCCTCCTCCTTCTTCTTCTTCCTTCTTCTTCTTTTTCCTTCTTCTTCTTCTTCCTTCTTCTTTTCTTCCTTCTTCCTTCCTCTTCTTCCTTCTTCCTTCCTCTTCTTCCTTCTTCCTTCTTCTTCCTCCTTCTTCTTCCTCCTTCTTCTTCCTCCTCTTCTTCCCTCTTCTTCCTTCTTCTTCTTTCTTCTTCTTCCTTCTTCTTCTTCCTTCTTCTTCCTCTTCTTCCTCTTCTTCCTCTTCTTCCTCCTCTTCCTCCTCTTCCTCCTCTTCCTCCTCTTCTTCCTCTTCTTCCTCCTCTTCTTCCTCTTCTTCCTCCTCATCCTCTTCTTCCTCTTCTTCCTCCTCTTCCTCCTCATCCTCTTCTTCCTCTTCTTCCTGTTCCTCTTCTTCCTCTTCCTCTTCTTCCTCTTCCTCCTCCTCCTCCTCCTCCTCCTCCTCCTCCTCCTCCTCCTCTTTCTCTTCCTCTTCCTCCTCTCCCTCCTCTTCTTCCTCCTCTTCTTCCTCCTCTTCTTCCTCTTCTTCCTCCTCTTCCTCTTCTTCCTCTTCTTCCTCTTCTTCCTCTTCCTCTTCTTCCTCTTCCTCCTCCTCTTCCTCCTCTTCCTCTTCTTCTTCCTCTTCCTCCTCCTCTTCCTCCTCCTCTTCCTCCTCCTCCTCCTCTTTCTCCTCCTCTTCCTCCTCCTCCTCCTCCTCCTCCTCCTCCTCCTCCTCCTCCTCCTCCTCCTCCTCCTCCTCCTCCTCCTCCTCCTCCTCCTCCTCCTCCTCCTCCTCCTCCTTCTCCTTCTTCTTCCTGTGGCTTTGGACTCTCCGGCCCCACCGGCCCCCCCACGGGACGGCCCGGTCTTCCCCCGCTATACCCCGTCTTGGGCCCTCTCCTCTTGCCCTCGCTCCGGCTCTCTCCCCCTGGCCTGGCCTGGCCTGGCCTGGCCTGGCCTGGCCTGGCCTGGCCTGGCCTGGCTCTGCGCCCCTTCCCTTCCGGCCCGAGGCGCCCCCTTGGCCCCGGCCCGGCGCCGTTTCCCTCTTTTCCCCAGCCCTTGTCGAGGCCTCCTCCTGGCGGCTCCGGCCATGCCCTTTGGCCCCGGCTCCCCTTTGCCCCCTCCCGCCGGCTTTTCGCCCGGCCCCCCTTGGTCCCGGCCTTGCCCTCTGGCCTCTCGCGCCCCCCTTTCCCCTCTCGCCACCCCCTTATCCTCCAGTCGCCTGGCCTTGGCCTCGGGCCCCGCCATCTGCCTAGCGTCCGCTTGGTCCCCGGCCTCCTGTCTTCCCAGAGTGCCCGCCGCCCTCGGCTCCGGCCCTCTCCCTTGGCCCTGGCCACCGCCACCCCGTTTCGGCTGCCGGCCTCCCCGGGCCGGCCCCCCCCCGGCTCCCCCTGGGCTCCCGCCCTCCTCCCCTTTCCTCCCGGCTCGTCTTGGCACCTGCCTTCCCCGGGCTCCCTCTTATTCCCTTGGTCGGTCCCCAGCTCGCCCCACCTTTTCTCCCCGTCGGTCCTGAGCTCCCGGCCGACCTTTTCTGCGCGTCTGACCTTTGCTCCCGCCCTGCACTTTGCTCCCGGCCCCACCTTTTCTCCCGGCCAAACCTCTGCTCCCGGCCTGACCTTTTCTCTCAGCTAAACCTTTTCGGCGTGTCCGACCTTTGCTCCCGGCCCCACCTTTTCGGCGGGTCTGCCCTTTGCTCCCGGCCTGATCTTTTCTCCGGGCCAAACCTCTGCTCCCGGCTAAACCTCGGCTCCAGCCCGACCTTTTTCTTCCCGCTTAACTTCTTCTGCGCGTCTGACCTTTGCTCCCGGCCTAATCTTTTCTGCCGGCTAAACCTCTGCTCCTGGCCTGACCTGTGCTCCCGACCTGACATTTTCTGCGGGTCTGACCTTTGCTCCCGGCCCCACTTCTGCTCCCGGCCTGACCTGCGCTCCCGACCTGACCTTTTCTTCCGGCCTATCCTTTTCTGTGGGTCTGACCTTTTCTTCTGGCCTAACCTTTTCTGCGGGTCTGACCTTTGTTCCCGGCCCAGCCTCTGCTCCCGGTGAACCCTTTGCTCCTCGGCTGCTCCGTTTTGTGTCCGGGCCCCCCCTCGGCTGTGGGCCTCCCCTTTCCCGGCCCCGGCCCCTTGTCGCCTCGCCCCCCCCACCTCCTTTTCCCCTCGTCGGACCTTTTCCTCTCACCAAACTCTGTTCCCGGGCCCGGCCTTTTGTCGCCGTGGTCTCTTTTCTCCGGGCCTCCCCCTTTGTCCTAGGTCCCCCGGTTTGGGGCCCGTCAACCGGCTTTCCGGCCCCACCTTTTGCCCTAGGCCCCCTTCCCCCTCCCGTCGTTTTGGCGCCCGGCCCCACTCTGTCCCCTGGCCCCACTTTCCCCCCAGCCCCCCCGCCCGTCTCTCCTCGCCCCCCGATTTTTTTTCTTCTCCCCCTCTCGCCTTCTCCTCCCGGCCGACCCGTCTCCCTCGGTCTCCTGGGTCCGCCCGGGCCTGACCGTTGCTACCGGCCTCTCTGGTGGTCCTCGCCTCCCCATGGGCCCAGCCTCCCCCCCGCCACCTGTGCTCTGTGGCGGACTGGGCGCCGCCCCATTATGGGGCCCCTGTCGGCCCCCCGTCGGATGCCCTGTGCCGCTCCCGGGCTTGGAGGCTCGTCGCTGTTCTCCCGTGGTCCGGCCCCCATGCCGCCTCGGCCCTCTCCCTGTGTGGCCGCTGCGCTGCCACCCCAGGTGGCGGGGGGGAGGCTGGAGGGGGTGTGTCTGCCCGGGTGAGTGTTGGCGGGGGAAGCCGCGGGCTGAGACGCAGACCCCTCCCGGGACCCCGGGGGTCCGGGCCCCTTGCGGCCGGCCAGTCCGGTCCGCTCGCCTGGGGACAGGCCCCAGCACCGCAGCCCCCGCCGCCCTCCCCGCTCCAGCCCAGCCCCGGCCACCGAGGAGACCCTGCCGCTCACAGGCCCAGCTGGCCCCCTTTCCGGCCTGAGGGGGGGGCGGGACGGGTGGTGTGGGGTCGGTTGATGGTCACGGACGTCGCGGGGCCTTGGCCACGGAACCGCGGCCGCCAGGGAGGGCTGGCTGGCGGGCAGGGGCCCCGCAGCTCGGCCGGAGGTGGGAGCTGGCTGGCTGGTTGGCTGGCTCACTCACTCTGGCCTTTGTTTCTCTTGCCCTGCCAGGCCCGAACCGCGGTGGGGCCTGCCGGCAGCGCCGCCCCGGCCCGCCCGGGCCCCACGCTGGAGGCTGTTGCCCGCCCCTCGGCGGGGCCTCCCCGACCTTAGTGGCAGAAGATGGAGAGCACCTGCACGTGAGTCGGGGACGGGTGGCACTGGACACTCCGAATCGCCCTCACCGTCGTCGCCGCCGCCGCCGGGGCAGGATCCGCCAGGCCCCGCCGGACCAGCCGGCCCCCCCACTTGCCCCGACCAGCCGGATGCGGAGGAGGAGGAGGAGGAGGAGCAAGCGGAGGAGGATTCTTCTTCTTCTTCTTCTCCTTTTTTTCTTCTTTTTTTTGTTGTTCTTCTTCTTCTTTTTCTTCTTCATCTTCTTCTTCCGGCTTTGGACTCTCCGGCCCCCCGGCCCCCCAAGGGACGGCCCGGTCTTCTCCCGCTTTTGCCCATCTTTGGCCCTCCCGTCTTGCCCTCAGCCCGGCCCTCTCTCCCTGGCCTGGCCTGGCCTGGCCTGGCCTGGCTCTGCGCCCCCTCCCTTCTGCCCCGAGGCGACCCCTTGGCCCCGGCCCGGCACCGGTTCCCTCATTACCCCAGCCCTTGTCGGGGCCTCCTCCCGGCGGCTACAGCCCATCCCTTTGACCCCGGCTCCTCTTTGCACCCTCCCGCCGGCTTTTCGCCCGCCCCCCTTGGTCCCGGCCTTGCCCTTTGGCCCCTCGCGCCCCCCTTTCCACTCTCGCCGCCCCCCTTGTCCTCCCGTCGCCTGGTCTTGTCCTCGGGCCCCGCCGTCTGCCTGGCCTCCTCTTGGTCCCCGGCCTCCTGTTTTCCCGGAGCGCCCGCTGCCCTCGGCCCCGGCCCTCCCCCTCGGCCCTGGCCGCGGCCACCCCTTTTCGGCTGCCGGCCTCCCCGGGCTCCCCCCACCCCCCCGGCTTCCTCTGGGCTCCCGTCCTCCTCCCCTTGTCCCCCGGCTCGTCTTGGCCCCTGCCCTCCCCGGGCTCCCTCTCCTCCGCTGGCTGGCTCCCCAGCTCGCCCCACCTTTGTTCCCCGTGGAGCCGGGTGAGTGTTGGCGGGAGAAGCCGCGGGCTGAGACGCAGGCCCCTCCCGGGACCCCGGGGGTCCGGGCTCCTTGCGGCCGGCCAGTCCGGTCCGCTCGCCTGGGGACAGGCCCCAGCACCGCAGCCCCCACCGCCCTCCCCGTTCCAGCCCAGCCCCGGCCCCCGAGGAGACCCTGCCGCTCACCCGCCCAGCTGGCCCCCTTTCCGTGCTGAGGGGGGGGCGGGACGGGTGGTGTGGGGGCGGTTGATGGTCACGGACGTCGCGGGGCCTGGGCCACGGAACCGCGGCCGCCAGGGAGGGCTGGCGGGCGGGCAGGGGCCCCGCAGCTCGGCCGGAGGTGGGAGCTGGCTGGCTGGTTGGCTGGCTCACTCACTCTGGCCTTTGTTTCTCTTGCCCTGCCAGGCCCGAACCGCGGTGGGGCCTGCCGGCAGCGCCGCCCCGGCCCGCCCGGGCCCCACGCTGGAGGCTGTTGCCCGCCCCTTGGCGGGGCCTCCCCGACCTTAGTGGCAGAAGATGGAGAGCACCTGCACGTGAGTCGGGGACGGGTGGCCCTGGACACTCCGAGTCGCCCTCACCGTCGTCGCCGCCGCCGCCGGGGCAGGATCCACCAGGCCCCGCCGGACCAGCCAGCCCCCCCACTTGCCCCGACCAGGCGGATGCGGAGGAGGAGGAGGAGGAGGAGGAGGAGCAAGCGGAGGAGGATTCTTCTTCTTCTTCTTCTTCTTCTCCTTTTTTTCTTCTTTTTTTCTTCTTCTTTTTGTTCTTCATCTTCTTCTTCCGGCTTTGGACTCTCCGGCCCCCCGGCCCCCCAAGGGACGGCCCGGTCTTCCCCCGCTTTTGGCCATCTTTGGCCCTCCCGTCTTGCCCTCGGCCCGGCTCTCTCCCGCTGGCCTAGCCTGGCCTGGCCTGGCCTGGCCTGGCCTGGCTCTGCGCGCCCTCCCTTCTGGCCCGAGGCGCCCCCTTGCCCCCGGCCCAGCTCCGTTTCCCTCGTTTCCCCAGCCCTTGTCGGGGCCTCCCTGGGCTCCGCCCACCCCCCCGGCTTCCTCTGGGCTCCCGTCCTCCTCCCCTTGCCCCCCGGCTCGTCTTGGCCCCTGCCCTCCCCGGGCTCCCTCTCCTCCGCTGGGTGGCTCCCCAGCTCGCCCCACCTTTGTTCCCCGTCGGTCCTGAGCTCCCGGCCGGACCTTTTCTGCGCGTCTGACCTTTGCTCCCGCCCTGCCCTTTGCTCCCGGCCCCACCTTTTCTCCCGGCCAAACCTCTGCTCCCGGCCTGACCTTTTCTCTCAGCTAAACCTGTTCTGCCGGTCTGACCTTTGCTCCCGGCCCCACCTTTTCGGCGGGTCTGCCCTTTGCTCCCGGCCTGATCTTTTCTCCCGGCCAAACCTCTGCTCGCGGCCAGACCTTTTCCTCCGCCCGACCTTTTTCTTCCGGCCTGACCTTTTCGGGGGGTCTGGCCTCTGCTCCCGGTGCGCATTTGCTCCTGGTCTGATGTTTTCTCCCGGCCAAACCTTTTCCACCGGCCCGACCTTTTTCTTCCAGCCTGAACTTTTCGGCGGGTCTGAGCTCTGCTCCCGGCGCGACCTTTGCTCCCGGCCCCGCCGTTTCTACTGGCCAGAGCTCTGCTCCCGGCCTGACCTTTTCTCTCAGCTAAACCTGTTCTGTGGGTCTAACCTGTGCTCCCGGCCCCACCTTTTCTGCGGGTCTGCCCTTTGCTCCGGGCCTGATCTTTTCTCCCGGCTAAACGTCTGCTCCCGGTTAAACCTCTGCCCCCGGCCCGCCCTTTGCTCCCGGCCTGATCTTTTCTCCCGCTTAAACCTCTGCTCCCGGTTAAACCTCTGCCCCCGGCCCGCCCTTTGCTCCCGGCCTGATCTTTTCTCCCGGCTAAACCTCTGCCCGCGGCCTGACCTGTGCTCCAGACGTGACCTTTTTCTTCTGGATTAACCTTTTCTGGGGGCCTGACCTTTGCTCCCGGCCCCACCTTGTCTGCGGGTCTCCCTTTGCTCCCGGCCTGATATTTTCTCCCGGCCAAACGTCTGCTCCCGGCTAAACCTCTGCTCCCGGCCCACCCTTTGCTGCCGGCCTGATCTTTTCTCCTGGCTAAACCTCTGCTCCCGGTTAAACCTCTGCTCCCGGCCCGCCCTTTGCTCCCGGCCTGATCTTTTCTCCCGCTTAAACCTCTGCTCCCGGTTAAACCTCTGCCCCCGGCCCGCCCTTTGCTCCCGGCCTGATCTTTTCTCCCGGCTAAACCTCTGCCCGCGGCCTGACCTGTGCTCCAGACCTGACCTTTTTCTTCTAGATTAACCTTTTCTGGGGGCCTGACCTTTGCTCCCGGCCCCACCTTGTCTGCGGGTCTCCCTATGCTCCCGGCCTGATCTTTTCTCCCGGCCAAACGTCTGCTCCCGGCTAAACCTCTGCTCCCGGCCCACCCTTTGCTCCCGGCCTGATCTTTTCTCCTGGCTAAACCTCTGCTCCCGGTTAAACCTCTGCTCCCGGCCCGCCCTTTGCTCCCGGCATGATCTTTTCTCCCGGCTAAACCTCTGCTCCTGTTTAAACCTCTGCCCCCGGCCCGCCCTTTGTTCCCGGCCTGATCTTTTCTCCAGACTAAACCACTGCTCCCGGTTAAACCTCTGCTCCAGGCCCACCCTTTGCTCCCGGCCTGATCTTTTCTCCCGGCTAAACCACTGCTCCTGGTTAAACCTCTGCTCCCGGTCCGCCCTTTGTTCCCGGCCTGATCTTTTCTCCCGGCTAAACCTCTGCTCACGGGTAAACCTCTGCTCCCGGCCCGCCCATTGCTCCCGGCCTCATCTTTTCTCCCGGCTAAACCTCTGCTCGCGGCCTGACCTGTGCTCCAGACCTGACCTTTTTCTTCTGGATTTACCTTTTCTGCGAGCCTGAACTTTGCTCCCGGCCCCAACTTTTCTGCGGGTCTCCTTTGCTACCGGCCTGATCTTTTCTCCTGGCTAAAACTCTGCTCCTGGTTAAATCTCTGTTCCCGGCCCACGCTTTGCTCCCGGCCTGATCTTTTCTCCCGGCTAAACCTCTGCTCCCGGTTAAACCTCTGAACCCGGCCCGCCCTTTGCTCACGGCCTGATCTTTTCTTCCGGCTAAAGCTCTACTCCCGGTTAAACCTCGGCTCCCGGCCGGCCCTTTGCTCCAGGCCTGATCTTTTCTCCCGGCTAAACCTCTGCTCGCGGCCTGACCTGTGCTCCAGACCTGACCTTTTTCTTCTGGATTAACCTTTTCTACAGGCCTGAACTTTGCTCCCGGCCCCACCTTTTCTGCGGGTCTCCCTTTTCTCCTGGCCTCATATTTTCTCCCGGCGAAACCTCTGCTCCCAGTTAAACCTCTGTTCCCGCCCCGCCCTTTGCTCGCGGCCTGATCTTTTCTCCCGGCTAAACCTCTGCTCCCGGCTCGCCCTTTGCTCCCTGCCTGATCTTTTCTCCCGTCTAAACCTCTGCTCGCGGCCTGACCTGTCCTCCCGACCTGACCTTTTTCTTCTGGATTAACCTTTTCTACGGGCCTGAACTTTGCTCCCGGCCGCACCTTTTCTGCGGGTCTCCCTTTGCTCCCGGCCTGATCTATTCTCCCGGCTAAACCTCTGCTCCCCGTTAAACCTCTGCTCCCGGCCCGCCCTTTGCTCCAGGCCTGATCTTTTCTCCCGGCTAAACCTCTGCTCCCGGCTCGCCCTTTGCTCCCTGCCTGATCTTTTCTCCCGGCTAAACCTCTGATCCCGGTTAAAGCTCTGCTCCCGTCCCGCCCTTTGCTCCCGGCCTGATCTTTTCTCCCAGCTAAACCTCTGCTCGCGGGCTGACCTGTGCTCCCGACCTGACTTTTTCTTCTGTATTCACTTTTCTGCGGGCCTGAACTTTGCTCCCGGCCCCACCTTTTCTGCGGGTCTCCCTTTGCTACTCGCCTGATCCTTTCTCCCGGCTAAACCTCTGCTCCCGGTTAAACCTCTGCTCCCAGCCAGCCCTTTGCTCCCGGCCTGATCTTTTCTCCCGGCTAAACCTCTGCTCCCGGTTAAACCTCTGCTCCCTGCCCGCCCTTTGCTCCCAGCCTGATCTTTTCTTCCGGCTAAACCTCTGCTCCCAGCCAGATCTTTTCCTCAGGCCCGACATTTTTTTCTGGCCTGACCTTTTCGGCGGGTCTGGCCTTTGCTCCCCGCACGACCTTTGCTCCCAGTCTGATCTTTTCTCCCTGCCAAACCTTTTCCTCCGGCCCGACCTTTTTCTTCCGGCCTGACCTTTCGGCGGGTCTGGGCTCTGCTCGTGGCGCGACCTTTGTTCCCGGCCCCACCTTTTTTCCCGGGCAGAGCTCTGCTCCCGGTCTGACCTTTTCTCTTAGCTAAACCAATTATGCGGGACTGACCTGTGCTCCCGGCACCACCTTTTCTGCGAGTCTGCCCTTTGCTCCGGGCCTTTTTTGTTTTCTCGGCCAAACGTCTGCTCCCGGCTAAACCTCTGCTCCCGGCCTGCCCTTTGCTCCCAGCCTGATCTTTTCTCCCGGCCAAACGTCTTCTGACGGCTTAACCTCTGCTCCCGGCCCTCCCTTTCCTCCCAGCCTGATCTTTTCTCCCGGCTAAACCTATTCTCCCGGTTAAACCTCTGCTCCCGGCCCGCCCTTTGCTTCCAGCCTGATCTTTTCTCCCGGCTAAACCTCTGCTCCCGGTTAAACCTCTGCTCCCGGCCCGCCCTTGGCTCCCGCCCTGATCTTTTCTCCCGCCTAAACCTCTGCTCGCGGCCTGACCTGTTCTCCAGACCTGACCTTTTTCTTCTGGATTAACCTTTTCTACGGGCATGACCTTTCCTCCCGGCCTGATCTTTTCTCCCGGCTAAACCTCTGCTCCCGGTTAAACCTCTGCTCCCGGCCCGCCCTTTGATCCCGGCCTTATCTTTTCTCCCATCAAAACCTCTGCTCGCGGCCTGACCTGTGCTCTCGACCTGACCTTTTTCTTCTGGATTAACCCTTTCTGTGGGCCTGACCTTTGCTCCAGGCCCCATCTTTTCTGCGGGTCTCCCTTTGCTCCCCGCCTGATATTTTCTCCCGGCTAATCCTCTGCGGCCTGCCCTTTACTCCCGGCCTGATCTTTTCTCCCACCCAAACGTCAGCTCCCAACTAAACCTCTGCTCCCGGCCCGCCCTTTGCTCCCGGCCTGATCTTTTCTCCCGGCTAAACCTCTGCTCCCGGTTAAACCTCTGCTCCCGGCCCGCCCTTTGCTCCCGGCCTGATCTTTTCTCCCAGCTAAACCTCTGCTCGCGGCCGGACCTGTGCTCCCGACCTCACCTTTTTCTTCTGGATTCACTTTTCTGCGGGCCTGACCTTTGCTCCCGGCCCCACCTTTTCTGCGGGTCTCCCTTTGCTACCGGCTTGATCCTTTCTCCCGGCTAAACCTCTGCTCCCGGTTAAACCTCTGCTCCCGGGCCGCCCTTTGCTCCCGGCCTGATTTTTTCTCCCGGCTAAACCTCTGCTTGCGGCCTGACCTGTGCTCCAGACCTGACCTTTTTCTTCTGGATTAACTTTTTCTGCGGGCCTGAACTTTGCTCCCGGCCCCACCTTTTCTGCGGGTCTCCTTTTTCTCCTGGCCTGATCTTTTCTCCCGGCTAAAACTCTGCTCCTGGTTAAATCTCTGTTCCCGGCCCACCCTTTGCTCCTGGCCTGATCTTTCCTCCAGGCTAAACCTCTGCTCCCGGTTAAACCTCTGAACCCGGCCCGCCCTTTGCACACGGCCTGATCTTTTCTTCCGGCTAAAGCTCTACTCCCGGTTAAACCTCGGCTCCCGGCCCGCCCTTTGCTCCCGGCCTGATCTTTTCTCCCGGCTAAACCTCTGCTCGCGGCCTGACCTGTGCTCCCGACCTGACCTTTTTCATCTGGATTAACCTTTTCTACAGGCCTGAACTTTGCTCCCGGCCCCACCTTTTCTGCGGGTCTCCTTTTTCTCCTGGCCTGATCTTTTCTCCCGGCGAAACCTCTGCTCCCTATTAAACCTCTGCTCCAGCCCCGCCCTTTGCTCGCGGCCTGATCTTTTCTCCCGGCTGAACCTCTGCTCACGGCCTGACCTGTGCTCCAGACCTGACCTTTTTTTTCTGGATTCACCTTTTCTGCGGGCCTGAACTTTGCTCCCGGCCTGATCTTTTCTCCCGGCTAAAACTCTGCTCCCGGTTAAACCTCTGCTCCCCGCCCGCCCTTTGCTCCCGGCCTGATATTTTCTTCCGGCTAAACCTCTGCTCCCGGTTAAACCTCTGCTGCTGGCCCGCCCTTTGCTCCCGGCCTATTTTCTCCCGGCTAAACCTCTGCTCCCTGTTATTTTCTCCCGCCCAAACGTCTGCTCCCGGCCCACCCTTTGCTCCCGGCCGGATCTTTTCTCCTGGCTAAACCTCTGCTCCCTGTTAAACCTCTGCCCCCGGCACGCCCTTTGCTCCCGGCCTGATCTTTTGTCCCGGCTAAACCTCTGCTCCCGGTTAAAGCTCTGCCCCTGGCCTGGCCCACCCTTTGCTCCCGGCCTGATATTTTCTCCCGGCTTAACCTCTGCTCCCGGTTAAAACTCTGCCCCCGGGCTGCCCTTTGCTCGCGGCCTGATATTTTCTCAAGCCAAACATCTGCTCCCAGCTAAACCTCTGCTCCCGGCCCGCACTTTGCTCCCGGCCTGATCTTTTCTTCCGGCTAAACCTCTGCTCGCGGCCTCACCTGTGCTTCCGACCTGACCTTTTTTTTCTGGATTCACCTTTTCTGCGGGCCTGAACTTTGATCCCGGCCCCACCTTTTCTGCAGGTCTCCTTTTGCTACCGGCCTGATCTTTTCTCCCGGCCAAAACTCTGCTCCCGGTTAAACCTCTGCTCCTGGCCCGCCCTTTGCTCCCGGCCTGATCTCTTCTCCCGGCTAAACCTCTGCTCCCGGTTAAACCTCTGCTCCCGGCCCGCCCTTTGCTCCCGGCCTGATCTCTTCTCCCGGCTTAACCTCTGCTACCGGTTAAACCCCTGCTCCCGGCCCGCCCTTTGCTCCTGGCCTGATCTTTTCTCCCGGCTAAACCTCTGCTCCCGGTTAAACCTCTGCCCCCGGCCCGCCCTTTGCTCCCGGCCTGATCTTTTCTCCCGGCTTAACCTCTGCTCCCGGTTAAACCTCTGCCCCCGGGCCGCTCCCGGTTAAACCTCTGCCCCCGGACCGCCCTTTGCTCGCGGCCTGATATTTTCTCAAGCCAAACATCTGCTCCCAGCTAAACCTCTGCTCCCGGCCCGCACTTTGCTCCCAGCCTGATCTTTTCTTCCGGCCTGATCTTTTCTCCCGGCCAAACCTCTTCTCGCGGCCTGACCTGTGCTCCCGACCTGACCTTTTTCTTCCGGATTAACCTTTTCTGCGGTCCTGACCTTTGCTCCTCGCCCCACCTTTTCTGCGGGTCTGCCCTTTGCTCCCGACCTGATCTTTTCTCTCGGCCAAACCTCTGCTCCCGCTTAAACCTCTGCTCCCGGCCCGCCCTTTGCTCCAAGCCTGATCTTTTCTCCCGGCTAAACCTCTACTCCCGGTTAAACCTCTGCTCCCGGCCCACCCTTTGCTCCCGGCCTGATCTTTTCTGCCGTCTATACCTCTGCTCCTGGCCTGACCTGTGCTCCCGACTTGATATTTTTCTTCGGGATTAACCTTTTCTGCGGGCCTGACCTTTGCTCCCTGCCCCACCTTTTCTGCGGGTCTCCCTTTGCTACCGGCCTGATCTTTTCTCCCGGCTAAAACTCTGCTCCTGGTTAAACCTCTGCTCCCGGCCCACCCTTTGCTCCCGGCCTGATCTTTGCTCCCGGCTAAACCTCTGCTCCCAGTTAAACCTCTGTTCCCGGCCTGCCCTTTGCTCCCGGCCTGATCTTTTCTGCCGTCTATACCTCTGCTCCTGGCCTGACCTGTGCTCCTGACTTGATATTTTTCTTCGGGATTAACCTTTTCTGCGGGCCTTACCTTTGCTCCCTGCCCCACCTTTTCTGCGGGTCTCCCTTTGCTACCGGCCTGATCTTTTCTCCCGGCTAAAACTCTGCTCCTGGTTAAACCTCTGCTCCCGGCCCACCCTTTGCTCCCGGCCTGATCTTTGCTCCCGGCTAAACCTCTGCTCCCAGTTAAACCTCTGTTCCCGGCCCGCCCTTTGCTCCCGGCCTGATCTTTTCTCCCATCAAAACCTCTGCTCGCGGCCTGACCTGTGCTCTCGACCTGACCTTTTTCTTCTGGATTAACCTTTTCTGCGGGCCTGACCTTTGCTCCCGGCCCCATCTTTTCTCCCGCCCAAACGTCAGCTCCCGGATATACCTCTGCACCCGGCCTGCCCTTTGCTCCCGGGCTGATCTTTTCTCCCGCCCAAATGTCAGCTCCCGGCTAAACCTCTGCTACCGGCCCGCCCTTTGCTCCCGGCCTGATCTTTTCTCCCGGCTAAACATCTGCTCCCTGTTAAACCTCTGCTCCCGGCCCGCCCTTTGCTCCCGGCCTGATCTTTTCTCCCAGCTAAACCTCTGCTCGCGGCCTGACCTGTGCTTCCGACCTGACCTTTTTCGTCTGGATTCACCTTTTCTGCGGGCCTGAACTTTGCTCCCGGCCCCACCTTTTCTGCGGGTCTCCTTTTGCTACCGGCCTGATCTTTTCTCCCGGCCAAAACTCTGCTCCCGGTTAAACCTCTGCTCCCGGCCCGCCCTTTGCTCCCGGCCTGAGCTCTTCTCCCGGCTTAACCTCTGCTACCGGTTAAACCTCTGCTCCCAGCCCGCCCTTTGCTCCCAGCCTGATCTTTTCTCCCGGCTAAACCTCTGCTCCCGGTTAAACCTCTGCCCCCGGCCCGCCCTTTGCTCCCGGCCTGATCTTTTCACCTGGCTTAACCTCTGCTCCCGGTTAAACCTCTGCCCCCGGGCCGCCCTTTGCTCGCGGCCTGATATTTTCTCAAGCCAAACATCTTCTCCCAGGTAAACCTCTGCTCCCGGCCCGCACTTTGCTCCCGGCCTGATCTTTTCTTCCGCCCTGATCTTTTCTCCCGGCCAAACCTCTGCTCGCGGCCTGACCTGTGCTTCCGACCTGACCTTTTTCTTCTGGATTCACCTTTTCTGCGGGCCTGAACTTTGCTCCCGGCCCCACCTTTTCTGCAGGTCACCCTTTGCTCCCGGCCTGATCTCTTCTCCCGGCTAAAACTCTGCTCCCGGTTAAACCTTTGCTCCCGGCCCGCCCTTTGCTCCCGGCCTGATCTTTTCTCCTGGCTAAACCGCTGCTCGCGCCCTGACCTGTGCTCCGGACCTGACCTTTTTCTTCTGGATTCACCTTTTCTGCGGGCCTGACCTTTGCTCCTGGCCCCACCTTGTCTGCGAGTCTACCTTTGCTCCCGGCCTGATATTTTCTCCCGGCTAAACCTCTGCTCCCGGTTAAACCTCTGTTCCCGGCCCGCCATTTGCTCCCGGCCTGACCTGCGCTCCCGACCTGACCTTTTCTTCCGGCCTAACCTTTTCTGTGGGTCTGACCTTTTCTTCTGGCCTAACCTTTTCTGTGGGTCTGACCTTTGTTCCCCGCCCAGCCTCTGCTCCCGGTGAACCCTTTGCTCCTCGGCTGCTCCGTTTTGTGTCCGGGCCCCCCCTCGGCTGTGGGCCTCCCCTTTCCCGGCCCCAGCCCCTTGTCGCCTCGCCCCCCCCACCTCCTTTTCCCCTCGTCGGAGCTTTTCCTCTCGCCGAACTCTGTTCCCAGGCCCCCCGTCCCCCTGTCGGCCCCCATCGGTTGCCCTGTGCCGCTCCCGGGCTTGGAGGCTCGTCGCTGTTCTCCCGGGGTCCGATGTCCCTGCCGCCTCGGCCCTCTCCCTGTGTGGCCGCTGCGCTGCCACCCCAGGCTGCGGGGTGGAGGCTGGAGGGGGTGTGTCTGCCCGGGTGAGTGTTGGCGGCGGAAGCCGCGGGCTGAGACGCAGGCCCCTCCCAGGACCCCGGGGGTCCGGGCTCCTTGCGGCCGGCCAGTCCGGTCCGCTCGGCTGGGGACAGGCCCCAGCACTGCAACCCCCGCCCCCCTCCTTGCCCCAGCCCGGTCCCGGCCCCCGAGGAGACCCTGCCGCTCCCCGGCCCAGCTGGCCCCCTTCCCGGGCTGGGGGCGGGCAGGACGGGTGGGGCGGGGATGGCTGATGGTCACGGACGTCGCGGGGCCTGGGCCACGGAACCGCGGCCGCCAGGGAGGGCTGGCGGGCGGGCAGGGGCCCCGCAGCTCGGCCGGAGGTGGGAGCTGGCTGGCTGGTTGGCTGGCTCACTCACTCTGGCCTTTGTTTCTCTTGCCCTGCCAGGCCCGAACCGCGGTAAGGCCTGCCGGCGGCGCCGCCCCGGCCCGCCCGGGCCCCACGCTGGAGGCTGTTGCCCGCCCCTCGGCGGGGCCTCCCCGACCTTAGTGGGAGAAGATGGAGAGCACCTGCACGTGAGTCGGGGACGGGTGGCCCTGGACACTCCGAGTCGCCCTCACCGTCGTTGCCACCGCCGCCGGGTCAGGATCCGCCAGGCCCCGCCGGACCAGCCGGCCCCCCTACATGCCCCGAACAGCCGGATGTGTAGGAGGAGGAGGAGGAGGAGGAGCAAGCGGAGGAGGATTCTTCTTCTTCTTCTTCTCCTTTTTTTCTTCTTCTTTTTCTTCTTCTTCTTCTTCTTTTTGTTCTTCATCTTCTTCTTCCGGCTTTGGACTCTCCGGCCCCCCGGCCCCCCAAGGGACGGCCCGGTCTTCCCCCGCTTTTGCCCATCTTTGGCCCTCCCGTCTTGCCCTCGGCCCGGCTCTCTCCCCCTGGCCTGGCCTGGCCTGGCCTGGCCTGGCTCTGCGCGCCCTCCCTCCTGGCCCGAGGCCCCCCCTTGGCCCCGGCCCGGCGCCGTTTCCCTCGTTTCCCCAGCCCTTGTCGGGGCCTCCTCCCAGCGGCTACGGCCCGTCCCTTTGACCCCGGCTCCCCTTTGCACCCTCCCGCCGGCTTTTCGCCCACCCCCCTTGGTCCCGGCCTTGCCCTTTGGCCCCTCGCGCCCCTCTTTCCACTCTAGCCGCCCCCCTTGTCCTCCCGTCCCTGGTCTTTTCCTCGGGCCCCGCCGTCTGCCTGGCCTCCTCTTAGTCCCCGGCCTCCTGTTTTCCCGGAGCGCCCGCTGCCCTCGGCCCCGGCCCTCCCCCTCGGCCCTGGCCGCGGCCACCCCTTTTCGGCTGCCGGCCTCCCCGGGCTCCCCCCACCCCCCCGGCTTCCTCTGGGCTCCCGTCCTCCTCCCCTTGTCCCCCGGCTCGTCTTGGCCCCTGCCCTCCCCGGGCTCCCTCTCCTCCGCTGGCTGGCTCCCCAGCTCGCCCCACCTTTGTTCCCCGTCGGTCCTGAGCTCCCGGCCGGACCTTTTCTGCGCGTCTGACCTTTGCTCCCGCCCTGCCCTTTGCTCCCGGCCCCACCTTTTCTCCCGGCCAAACCTCTGCTCCCGGCCTGACCTTTTCTCTCAGCTAAACCTGTTCTGCCGGTCTGACCTTTGCTCCCGGCCCCACCTTTTCGGCGGGTCTGCCCTTTGCTTCCGGCCTGATCTTTTCTCCCGGCTAAACCTCTTCTCCCGGTTAAACCTCTGTTCCCGGCCCGCCCTTTGCTCCCGGCCTGATCTTTTCTCCCGGCCAAACCTCTGCTCGCTGCCAGACCTTTTCCTCCGCCCGACCTTTTTCTTCCGGCCTGACCTTTTCGGGGGGTCTGGCCTCTGCTCCCGGTGCGCATTTGCTCCTGGTCTGATCTTTTCTCCCGGCCGAACCTTTTCCTCCGGCCCGACGTTTCTCTTCCAGCCTGAACTTTTCGGCGGGTCTGAGCTCTGCTCCCGGCGTGACCTTTGCTCCCGGCCCCGCCTTTTCTCCTGGCCAGAGCTCTGCTCCCGGCCTGACCTTTTCTCTCAGCTAAACCTGTTCTGTGGGTCTAACCTGTGCTCCCGGCCCCACCTTTTCTGCGGGTCTGCCCTTTGCTCCGGGCCTGATCTTTTCTCCTGGTTAAACCTCTGCTCCCGGTTAAACCTCAGCTCCCGGTCCGCCCTTAGCTCCCGGCCTGATCTTTTCTCCCGGCTAAACCTCTGCTCGCGGCCTGACCTGTGCTCCCGACCTGACCTTTTTCTTCTGGATTAACCTTTTCTACAGGCCTGAACTTTGCTCCCGGCCCCACCTTTTCTGCGGGTCTCCCTTTTCTCCTGGCCTGATATTTTCTCCCGGCGAAACCTCTGCTCCCGGTTAAACCTCTGCTCCCGCCCCGCCCTTTGCTCGCGGCCTGATCTTTTCTCCCGGCTAAACCTCTGCTCACGGCCTGACCTGTGCTCCAGACCTGACCTTCTTTTTCTGGATTCACCTTTTCTGCGGGCCTGAACTTTGCTCCCGGCCCCACCATTTCTGCGGGTCTCCCTTTGCTACCAGCCTGATCTTTTCTCCCGGCCAAAGGTCTGCTTCCGCCGAAACCTCTGCTCCCGGCCCGCCCTTTGCTCCCGGCCTGTTCTTTTCTCCCGGCTAAACCTCTGCTCGCGGCCTGACCTGTGCTCCCGACCTGACCTTATTCTTCTGGATTAACCTTTTCTGCGGGCCTGACCTTTGCTCCCGGCCCCACCTTGTCTGCGGGTTTCCCTTTGCTCCCGGCCTGATATTTAGTCCCAGCTAAACCTCTGCTCCCGGTTAAACCGCGGTTCCCGGCGGTCCCTTTGCTCCCGCCCTGATCTTTTCTCCCGTCTAAACCTCTGCTCACGGTCTGACCTGTGCTCCCGACCTGACCTTTTTCTGCTGGATTAACCTTTTCTGGGTGCTGAGCTTTGCTCCTGGCCCCACCTTTTCAGCGGGTCTACCTTTGCTGCCGGCCTGATCTTTTCTCCCGGCTAAACCTCTGCTCCCGGTTAAACATCTGCTCCCGCCCGCCCCCTTTGCTCCCAGCCTGATCTTTTCTCCCTTCTAAACCTCTGCTCCCGGTTAAACCTCTGCTGCCGCCCTCCCCCTTTGCTCCCGGCCTGATCTTTTCTCTCGTCTAAACCTCTGCTCGCTGCCTGACCTGTGCTCCCGACCTGACCTTTTTCTTCTGGATTAACCTTTTCTACAGGCCTGAACTTTGCTCCCGGCCCCACCTTTTCTGCGGGTCTCCCTTTTCTCCTGGCCTGATATTTTCTCCCGGCGAAAACTCTGCTCCCTGTTAAACCTCTGCTCCCGCCCGCCCCCTTTGCTCCCAGCCTGATCTTTTCTCCCTTCTAAACCTCTGCTCCCGGTTAAACCTCTGCTGCCGCCCTCCCCCTTTGCTCCCGGCCTGATCTTTTCTCCCGGCTAAACCTCTGCTCACGGCCTGACCTGTGCTCCAGACCTGACCTTTTTTTTCTGGATTCACCTTTTCTGCGGGCCTGAACTTTGCTCCCGGCCCCACCTTTTCTGTGGGTCTCCCTTTGCTACCAGCCGGATCTTTCCTCCCGGCCAAAGGTCTGCTTCCGCCTAAACCTCTGCTCCCGGCCCGCCCTTTGCTCCAGGCCTGATCTTTTCTCCCAGCTAAACCTCTGCTCGCGGCCTGACCTGTGCTCCCGACCTGACTTTTTCTTCTGTATTCACCTTTTCTGCGGCCCTGAACTTTGCTCCGGGCCCCACCTTTTCTGCGGGTTTCCCTTTGCTACTGGCCTGATCCTTTCTCCCGGCCAAACCTCTGCTCCCGGTTAAACCTCTGCTCCCGGCCCGCCCTTTGCTCCCGGCCTGATCTTTTCTAGCGGCTAAACCTCTGCTCCCGGTTAAACCTCTGCTCCCAGCCCGCCCTTTGCTCCCGGCCTGATCTTTTCTCCCAGCTAAACCTCTGCTCGCCGCCTGACCTGTGCTCCCGACCGGACTTTTTCTTCTGTATTCACCTTTTCTGCGGGCCTGAACTTTGCTCCCCGCCCCACCTTTTCTGCGGGTCTCCCTTTGCTACCGGCCTGATCCTTTCTCCCGGCTAAACCTCTGCTCCCGGTTAAACCTCTGCTCCCGGCCCGCCCTTTGCTCCCGGCCTGATCTTTTCTTCCGGCTAAACCTCTGCTCCCGGTTAAACCTCTGCTCCCTGCCCGCCCTTTGCTCCCAGCCTGATCTTTTCTTCCAGCCAAACGTCTGCTCCCAGCCAGACCTTTTCCTCAGGCCCGACATTTTTTTCTGGCCTGACCTTTTCGGCGTGTCTGGCCTTTGCTCCCCGCACGACCTTTGCTCCCAGTCTGATCTTTTCTCCCGGCCAAACCTTTTCCTCCGGCCCGAACTTTTTCTTCCGGCTTGAAATTTCGGCGGGTCTGGGCTCTGCTCGTGGCGCGACCTTTGCTCCCGGCCCCACCTTTTTTCCCGGGCAGAGCTCTGCTCCCGGCCTGACCTTTTCTCTCAGCTAAACCTCTTATGTGGGACTGACCTGTGCTCCCGGCACCACCTTTTCTGCGGGTCTGCCCTTTGCTCCGGGCCTTTTTTGTTTTCTCGGCCAAACGTCTGCTCCCGGCTAAACCTCTGCTCCCGGCCTGCCCTTTGCTCCCGGCCTGATCTTTTCTCCCGGCCAAACGTCTTCTGACGGCTTAACCTCTGCTCCCGGCCCTCCCTTTCCTCCCGGCCTGATCTTTTCTCCCGGCTAAACCTATTCTCCCGGTTAAACCTCTGCTCCCGGCCCGCCCTTTGCTTCCAGCCTGATCTTTTCTCCCGGCTAAACCTCTGCTCCCGGTTAAACCTCTGCCCCTGGCCCGCCCTTTGCTCCCGGCCTGATCTTTTCTCCCGGCTAAACCTCTGCCCGCGGCCTGACCTGTGCTCCAGACCTTACCTTTTTCTTCTGGATTAACCTTTTCTGCGGGCCTGACCTTTGCTCCCGGCCCCACCTTGTCTGCGGGTATCCCTTTGCTCCCGGCCTGATCTTTTCTCCCGGCCAAACGTCTGCTCCCGGCTAAACCTCTGCTCCCGGCCCACCCTTTCCTCCCGGCCTGATCTTTTCTCCTGGCTAAACCTCTGCTCCCGGTTAAACCTCTGCCCCCGGCCCCCCCTTTCCTCCCGCCATGATCTTTTCTCCCGGCTAAACCTCTGTACCTGGTTAAACCTCTGCTCCCGGCCCGCCCTTAGCTCCCTTTCCTGATCTTTTCTCCCAGCCAAACCTCTGCTCCCGGCCAGACCTTTTCCTCCGGCCCGACCTTTTTCTTCCGGCCTGACCTTTTTGGCGGGTCTGGCCTCTGCTCCCGGCGCGACCTTTGCTCCCGGTCTGATCATTTCTGCCGGCCAAACCTTTTCCTCCGGCCCGACCTTTTTCTTCCGGCCTGACCTTTTCGGCGGGTCTGGGCTCTGCTCCCGGCGGGACCTTTGCTCCCGGCCCCACCTTTTCTCCCGGCCAGAGCTCTGCTCCCGGCCTGACCTTTTCTCTCAGCTAAACCTCTTCTGCGGATCTACCCTTTGCTCCCGGCCTGATCTTTTCTCCCGGCCAAACGTCTGCTCCCGGCTAAACCTCTGCTTCCGCCCGCCCTTTGCTCCCGGCCTGATCTTTTCTCCCGGCCAAACGTCTTCTCCCGGCTATACCTCTACCCCCAGCCCGCAAATTCCTCCCGGCCTGATCTTTTCTCCCGGCTAAACCTCTGCTCCTGTTTAAACCTCTGCCCCCGGCCCGCCCTTTGTTCCCGGCCTGATCTTTTCTCCCGGCTAAACCACTGCTCCTGGTTAAACCTCTGCTCCAGGCCCACCCTTTGCTCCCGGCCTGATCTTTTCTCCCGGCTAAACCTCTGCTCCCCGTTAAACCTCTGCTCCCGGACCGCCCTTTGCTCCCGGCCTGATTGTTCTCCCAGCCAAACGTCTGCTCCCAGCTAAACCTCTGCTCCCGGCCCGCCCTTTGCTCCCGGCCTGATTGTTCTCCCAGCCAAACGTCTGCTCCCAGCGAAACCTCTGCTCCCGGCCCGCCCTTTGCTCCCGGCCTGATCTTTTCTCCCGGCTAAACCTCTGCTCGCGGCCTGACCTGTGTTCCAGACCTGACCTTTTTCTTCTGGATTAACCTTTTCTGCGGGCCTGAACTTTGCTCCCGGCCCCACTTTTCTGCGGGTCTGCCCTTTGCTCCGGGCCTGATCTTTTCTCCCGGCTAAACCTCTGCTCCCGGTTAAACCTCTGCCCCCGGCCCGCCCTTTGCTCCCGGCCTGATCTTTTCTCCCGGCTAAACCTCTGCTCCCGGTTAAACCTCTGCCCCCGGCCCGCCCTTTGCTCCCGGCCTGATCTTTTCTCCCGGCTAAACCTCTGCCCGCGGCCTGACCTGTGCTCCCGACCTGACCTTTTTCTTCTGGATTAACCTTTTCTGCGGGCCTGAACTTTGCTCCCGGCCCCACCTTGTCTGCGGGTCTCCCTTTGCTCCCGACCTGATCTTTTCTCCCGGCCAAACGTCTACTCCCGGCTAAACCTCTGCTCCCGGCCCACCCTTTGCTCCCGGCCGGATCTTTTCTCCTGGCTAAACCTCTGCTCCCTGTTAAACCACTGCTCCCGGCCCGCCCTTTGCTCCCGGCCTGATCTTTTCTCCCGGCTAAACCTCTGCTCCCGGTTAAACCTCTGCTCCCGGCCCGCCCTTTGCTCCCGGCTTGATCTTTTCTCCCGGCTAAACCTCTGCTCGTGGCCTGACCTGTGCTCCAGACCTGACCTTTTTCTTCTGGATTAACCTTTTCTGCGGTCCTGACCTTTGCTCCCTGCCCCACCTTTTCTGCGGGTCTCCCTTTGCTACCGGCCTGATCTTTTCTCCCGGCTAAAACTCTGCTCCTGGTTAAACCTCTGCTCCCGGCCCACCCTTTGCTCCCGGCCTGATCTTTTCTCCCGGCTAAACCTCTGCTCCCAGTTAAACCTCTTCTCCCGGCCCGCCCTTTGCTCCCGGCCTGATCTTTTCTTCCGGCTAAACCTCTACTCCCGGTTAAACCTCGGCTGCCGGCCCGCCCTTTGCTCCCGGCCTCATCTTTTCTCCCGGCTTAACCTCTGCTCGCGGCCTCACCTGTGCTCCCGATCTGACTTTTTTCTTCTGGATTCACGTTTTCTGCGGGCCTGAACTTTGCCCCCGGCCCCACCTTTTCTGCGGGTCTCCCTTTGCTACCGGCCTGATCTTTTCTCCCGGCCAAACGTCTGATTCCAACTAAAGCTCTGCTCCCGGCCTGCCCTTTGCTCCCGCCGTGATCTTTTCTCCCGGCCAAACGTCTGCTCCCGGCAAAACCTCTGCTCCCGGCCCGCCCTTTGCTCCCGGCCTGATCTTTTCTCCCATCAAAACCTCTGCTCGCGGCCTGACCTGTGCTCTCAACCTGACCTTTTTCTTCTGGATTAACCTTTTCTGCGGCCTGACCTTTGCTCCCGGCCCCATCTTTTCTCCGGGTCTCCTTTTGCTCCCGGCCTGTTCTTTTCTTCCGGCTAATCCTCTGCTCCCTGTTAAACCTCTGCACCCAGCCTTCCCTTTGCTCCCGGCCTGATCTTTTCTCCTGCCCAAACGTCAACTCCCGGCTAAACCTCTGCTCCCAGCCCGCCCTTTGCTCCCGGCCTGATCTTTTCTCCCGGCTAAACATCTGCTCCCAGTTAAACCTCTGCTCCCGGCCCGCCCTTTGCTCCCGGCCTGATCTTTTCTCCTGGCTAAACCTCTGCTCCCGGTTAAACCTGTGCTCCCAGCCCGCCCTTTGCTCCCGGCCTGATCTTTTCTCCCAGCTAAACCTCTGCTCGCTGCCTGACCTGTGCTTTCGACCTGACCTTTTACTTCTGGATTCACCTTTTCTGCGGGCCTGAACTTTGCTCCCGGCCCCACCTTTTCTGCGGTTCTCCTTTTGCTACCGGCCTGATCTTTTCTCCCGGCCAAAACTCTGCTCCCGGTTAAACCTCTGCTCCCGGCCCGCCCTTTGCTCCCGGCCTGATCTTTTCTCCCAGCTAAACCTGTGCCCCCGGTTAAACCTCTGCTCCCGGCCCGCCCTTTGCTCCCGCCCTGATCTCTTCTCCCGGCTAAAACTCTGCTCCCGGTTAAACCTCTGCTCCCGGCCCGCCCTTTGCTCCTGGCCTGATCTCTTCTCCCGGCTAAAACTCTGCTCCCGGTTAAACCTCTGCTCCCGGCCCGCCCATGGCTCCCGGCCTGATCTTTTCTCCTGGCTAAACCGCTGCTCGCGGCCTGACCTGTGCTCCCGACCTGACCTGTTTCTTCTGGATTCACATTTTCTGCGGGCCTGAACTTTGCTCCCGGCCCCACCTTGTCTGCGGGTCTACCTTTGCTTCCGGCCTGATATTTTCTCCCGGCTAAACCTCTGCTCCCAGTTAAACCTCTGTTCCCGGCCCGCCATTTGCTCCCGGCCTGACCTGCGCTCCCGTCCTGACCTTTTCTTCTGGCCTAACCTTTTCTGTGGGTCTGACCTTTTCTTCTGGCCTAACCTTTTCTGCGGGTCTGACCTTTGTTCCCGGCCCAGCCTCTGCTCCCGGTGAACCCTTTGCTCCTCGGCTGCTCCGTTTTGTGTCCGGGCCCCCCCTCGGCTGTGGGCCTCCCCTTTCCCTCCCCTGGCCCCTTGTCGCCTCGCCCCCCCCCACCTTCTTTTCCCCTCGTCGGACCTTTTCCTCTCGCCGAATTCTGTTCCCGGGCCCGGCCTTTTGTCGCCGCGGTCTCTTTTCTCCGGGCCTCCCCCTTTGTCCTAGGTCCCCCGTTTTGCATCCCGTCAGCCGGCTTCCCGGCCCCACCTTTTGCCCTCGGCCCCCTTCCCCCTCCTGTCCTTTTGGTGCCCGGCCCCACTCTGTCCCCGGGCCTCACTTTCCCCCCATGTCCCCCGCCCATCCCCCTCGCCCCCCGCTTTTTTTTCTTCTCCCCCTCTCGCCTTCTCCTCCCGGCCGACCCGTCTCCCTCGGTCTCCTGGGTCCGCCCGGGCCTGACCGTTGCCACGGGCCTCTCTGGCGGTCCTCGCCTCCCCATGGGCCCAGCCCCCCCCGCCACCTGTGTGCTGTGGCGGACTGGGCGCCGCCCCATTATGGGGCCCCTGTCGGCCCCCATCGGTTGCCCTGTGCCACTCCCGGGCTTGGAGGCTCATCGCTGTTCTCCCGGGGTCCGATGCCCCTGCCGCCTCGGCCCTCTCCCTGTGTGGCCGCTGCGCTGCCACCCCAGGCTGCGGGGTGGAGGCTGGAGGGGGTGTGTCTGCCCGGGTGAGTGTTGGCGGGGGAAGCCGCGGGCTGAGACGCAGGCCCCTCCCAGGACCCCGGGGGTCCGGGCTCCTTGCGGCCGGCCAGTCCGGTCCGCTCGGCTGGGGACAGGCCCCAGCACCGCAACCCCCGCCCCCCTCCTTGCCCCAGCCCGGTCCCGGCCCCCGAGGAGACCCTGCCGCTCCCCGGCCCAGCTGGCCCCCTTCCCGGGCTGGGGGCGGGCGGGACGGGTCGGGCGGGGACGGCTGATGGTCACGGATGTTGCGGGGCCTGGGCCACGGAACCGCGGCCGCCAGGGAGGGCTGGCGGGCGGGCAGGGGCCCCGCAGCTCGGCCAGAGGTGGGAGCTGGCTGGCTAGTTGGCTGGCTCACTCACTCTGGCCTTTGTTTCTCTTGCCCTGCCAGGCCCAAACCGCGGTGGGGCCTGCCGACAGCGCCGCCCCGGCCCGCCCGGGCCCCACGCTGGAGGCTGTTGCCCGCTCCTCGGCGGGGCCTCCCCGACCTTAGTGGCAGAAGATGGAGAGCACCTGCACGTGAGTCGGGGACGGGTGGCGCTGGACACTCCGAATCGCCCTCACCGTCGTCGCCGCCGTCGCCGGGGCAGGATCCGCCAGGCCCCGCCGGACCAGCCGGCCCCACCACTTGCCCCGACCAGCCGGATGCGGAGGAGGAGGAGGAGGAGGAGCAAGCGGAGGAGGATTCTTCTTCTTCTTCTCCTTTTTTTCTTCTTTTTTTTGTTGTTCTTCTTCTTTTTCTTCTTCATCTTCTTCTTCCGGCTTTGGACTCTCCGGCCCCCCGGCCCCCCAAGGGACGGCCCGGTCTTCCCCCGCTTTTGCCCATCTTTGGCCCTCCCGTCTTGCCCTCGGCCCGGCCCTCTCTCCCTGGCCTGGCCTGGCCTGGCCTGGCCTGGCTCTGCGCGCCCTCCCTTCTGGCCCGAGGTGACCCCTTGGCCCCGGCCCGGCACCGGTTCCCTCATTACCCCAGCCCTTGTCGGGGCCTCCTCCCGGCGGCTACAGCCCATCCCTTTGACCCCGGCTCCTCTTTGCACCCTCCTGCCGGCTTTTCGCCCGCCCCCCTTGGTCCCGGCCTTGCCCTTTGGCCCCTCGCGCCCCCCTTTCCCCTCTCGCCGCCCCCCTTGTCCTCCCGTCGCCTGGCCTTGGCCTCGGGCCCCGCCGTCTGCCTGGCCTCCGCTTGGACCCCGGCCTCCGGTCTTCCCGGAGCGCCCGCTGCCCTCGGCCCCGGCCCTCCCCCTCGGCCCTGGCCGCGGCCACCCCTTTTCGGCTGCCGGCCTCCCCGGGCTCCCCCCACCCCCCCGGCTTCCTCTGGGCTCCCGTCCTCCTCCCCTTGCCCCCCGGCTCGTCTTGGCCCCTGCCCTCCCCGGGCTCCCTCTCCTCTGCTGGGTGGCTCCCCAGCTCGCCCCACCTTTGTTCCCCGTGGGTCCTGAGCTCCCGGCCGGACCTTTTCTGCGCGTCTGACCTTTGCTCCCGCCCTGCCCTTTGCTCCCGGCCCCACCTTTTCTCCCGGCCAAACCTCTGCTCCCGGCCTGACCTTTTCTCTCAGCTAAACCTGTTCTGCCGGTCTGACCTTTGCTCCCGGCCCCACCTTTTCGGCGGGTCTGCCCTTTGCTCCCGGCCTGATCTTTTCTCCCGGCTAAACCTCTTCTCCCGGTTAAACCTCTGTTCCCGGCCCGCCCTTTGCTCCCGGCCTGATCTTTTCTCCCGGCTAAACCTCTGCTCGCGGCCAGACCTTTTCCTCCGCCCGACCTTTTTCTTCCGGCCTGACCATTTCGGGGGGTCTGGCCTCTGCTCCCGGTGCGCATTTGCTCCTGGTGTGATCTTTTCTCCCGGCCAAACCTTTTCCTCCGGCCCGACCTTTTTCTTCCAGCCTGAACTTTTCGGCGGGTCTGAGCTCTGCTCCAGGCGCGACCTTTGCTCCCGGCCCCGCCTTTTCTCCTGGCCAGATCTCTGCTCCCGGCCTGACCTTTTCTCTCAGCTAAACCTGTTCTGTGGGTCTAACCTGTGCTCCCGGCCCCACCTTTTCTGCGGGTCTGCCCTTTGCTCCGGACCTGATCTTTTCTCCCGGCTAAACCTCTGCTCCCGGTTAAACCTCTGCCCCCGGCCCGCCCTTTGCTCCCGGCCTGATCTTTTCTCCCGGCTAAACCTCTGCTCCCGGTTAAACCTCTGCCCCCGGCCCGCCCTTTGCTCCCGGCCTGATCTTTTCTCCCGGCTAAACCTCTGCCCGCGGCCTGACCTGTGCTCCAGACCTGACCTTTTTCTTCTGGATTAACCTTTTCTGCGGGCCTGACCTTTGCTCCCGGCCCCACCTTGTCTGCGGGTCTCCCTTTGCTCCCGGCCTGATCTTTTCTCCCGGCCAAACGTCTGCTCCCGGCTAAACCTCTGCTCCCGGCCCACCCTTTGTTCCCGGCCTGATCTTTTCTCCTGGCTAAACCGCTGCTCCCGGTTAAACCTCTGCTCCCGGCCCGCCCTTTGCTCCCGCCATGATCTTTTCTCCCGGCTAAACCTCTGTTCCTGGTTAAACCTCTGCTCCCGGCCCGCCCTTAGCTCCCTTTCCTGATCTTTTCTCCCAGCCAAACCTCTGCTCCCGGCCAGACCTTTTCCTCCGGCCCGACCTTTTTCTTCTGGCCTGAACTTTTTGGCGGGTCTGGCCTCTGCTCCCGGCGCGACCTTTGCTCCCGGTCTGATCTTTTCTGCCGGCCAAACCTTTTCCTCCGGCCCGAACTTTTTCTTCCGGCCTGACCTTTTCGGCGGGTCTGGGCTCTGCTCCCGGCGGGACTTTTGCTCCCGGCCCCACCTTTTCTCCCGGCCAGAGCTCTGCTCCCGGCCTGACGTTTTCTCTCAGCTAAACCTCTTCTGCGGATCTACCCTTTGCTCCCGGCCTGATCTTTTCTCCCGGCCAAACGTCTGCTCCCGGCTAAACCTCTGCTCCCAGCCCGCCCTTTGCTCCCGGCCTGATCTTTTCTCCCGGCCAAACGTCTTCTCCCGGCTATACCTCTACCCCCGGCCCGCCCATTCCTCCCGGCCTGATTTTTCCTCCCGGCTAAACCTCTGCTCCTGTTTAAACCTCTGGCCCCGGCCTGCCCTTTGCTCGCGGCCTGATCTTTTCTCCCGGCTAAACCTCTGCTCACGGCCTGACCTGTGCTCCAGACCTGACCTTTTTTTTCTGGATTCACCTTTTCTGCGGGCCTGAACTTACCTCCCGGCCTGATCTTTTCTCCCGGCTAAAATTCTGCTCCCGTTTAAACCTCTGCTCCCGGCCCGCCCTTTGCTCCCGACCTGATATTTTCTTCCGGCTAGACCTCTGCTCCCGGTTAAACCTCTGCTCCTGGCCCGCCCTTTGCTCCCGGCCTATTTTCTCCCGGCTAAACCTCTGCTCCCGGTTAAACCTCTGAACTCGGCCCGCCCTTTGCTCACGGCCTGATCTTTTCTTCCAGCTAAAGCTCTACTCCCGGTCCAACCTCGGCTCCCGGCCCGCCCTTTGCTCCCGGCCTGATATTTTCTCCCGGCTAAACCTCTGCTCGCGGCCTGACCTGTGCTCCCGAACTGACCTTTTTCTTCTGGATTAACCTTTTCTACAGGCCTGAACTTTGCTCCCGGCCCCACCTTTTCCGCGGGTCTCCCTTTTCTCCTGGCCTGATATTTTCTCCCGGCGAAACCTCTGCTCCCGGTTAAACATCTGCTCCCGCCCCGCCCTTTGCTCGCGGCCTGATCTTTTCTCCCGGCTAAACCTCTGCTCACGGCCTGACCTGTGCTCCAGACCTGACCTTTTTTTTCTGGATTCACCTTTTTTGCCGGCCTGAACTTTGCTCCGGGCCCCACCTTTTCTGCGGGTCTCCCTTTGCTACCAGCCTTATCTATTCTCCCGGCCAAACGTCTGCTTCCGCCTAAACCTCTGCTCCCGGCCCGCCCTTTGCTCCCGGCCTGATCATTTCTCCCGGCCAAACGTCTGCTCCCGGCAAAACCTCTGCTCCCGGCCGTCCCTTTGCTCCCAGTCTGACCTTTTCTCCCGGCTAAACCTCTGCCCGCCGCCTGACCTGTGCTCACGACCTGACCTTTTTCTTCCGGATTCACCTTTTCTACGGGCCTGACCTTTGCTCCGCGCCTGATCTTTTCTCCCGGCTAAAACGCTGCTCCCGTTTAAACCTCTGCTCCCGGCCCTCCTTTTGCTCCCGGCCTGATATTTTCTCCTGGCTAAACCTCTGCTCCCAGTTAAACCTCTGCTCCCGGCCCGCCCTTGGCTCCCAGCCTGATCTTTTCTCCCGGCTAAACCTCTGCTCGCGGCCTGACCTGTACTCCAGACCTGACCTTTTTCTTCTGGATTAACCTTTTCTGCGGGCATGACCTTTCCTCCCGGCCTGATCTTTTCTCCCGGCTAAACCTCTGCTCCCGGTTAAACCCCTGCTCCCGGCCCCCCCTTTGCTCCCGGCCTGATCTTTTCTCCCGTCTAAACCTCTGCTCGCGGCCTGACCTGTCCTCCCGTCCTGACCTTTTTCTTCTGGATTAACCTTTTCTACGGGCCTGAACTTTGCTCCCGGCCGCACCTTTTCTGCGGGTCTCCCTTTGCTCCCGGCCTGATCTTTTCTCCCGGCTAAACCTCTGCTCCCGGCTCGCCCTTTGCTCCCTGCCTGCTCTTTTCTCCCGGCTAAACCTCTGCTCCAGGTTAAAGCTCTGCTCCCGGCCCGCCCTTTGCTCCCGGCCTGATCTTTTCTAGCGGCTAAACCTCTGCTCCCCGTTAAACCTCTGCTCCCGGCCCGCCCTTTGCTCCAGGCCTGATCTTTTCTCCCAGCTAAACCTCTGCTCGCGGCCTGACCTGTGCTCCCGACCTGACTTTTTCTTCTGTATTCACCTTTTCTGCGGGCCTGAACTTTGCTCCCGGCCCCACCTTTTCTGCGGGTCTCCCTTTGCTACTGGCCTGATCCTTTCTCCCGGCTAAACCTCTGCTCCCGGTTAAACCTCTGCTCCCGGCCAGCCCTTTGCTCCCGGCCTGATCTTTTCTCCCGGCTAAACATCTGCTCCCGGTTAAACTTCTGCTCCCTGCCCGCCCTTTGCTCCCAGCCTGATCTTTTCTTCCGGCTAAACCTCTGCTCACAGCCAGACATTTTCCTCAGGCCCGACATTTTTTTCTGGCCTTACCTTTTCGGCGGGAGGCCTTTGCTCCCCGCACGACCTTTGCTCCCAGTCTGATCTTTTCTCCCTGCCAAACCTTTTCCTCCGGCCCGACCTTTTTCTTCCGGCCTGACCTTTCGGCGGGTCTGGGCTCTGCTCGTGGCGCGACCTTTGCTCCCGGCCCCACCTTTTTTCCCAGGCAGAGCTCTGCTCCCGGTCTGACCTTTTCTCTTAGCTAAACCTATTATGCGGGACTGACCTGTGCTCCCGGCACCACCTTTTCTGCGAGTCTGCCCTTTGCTCCGGGCCTTTTTTGTTTTCTCGGCCAAACGTCTGCTCCCGGCTAAACCTCTGCTCCCGGCCTGCCCTTTGCTCCCAGCCTGATCTTTTCTGCCGGCCAAACGTCTTCTGACGGCTTAACCTCTGCTCCCGGCCCTCCCTTTCCTCCCAGCCTGATCTTTTCTCCCGGCTATACCTATTCTCCCGGTTAAACCTCTGCTCCCGGCCCGCCCTTTGCTTCCAGCCTGATCTTTTTTCCCGGCTAAACCTCTGCTCCCGGTTAAAACTCTGCTCCCGTCCTCCTCCCCTTGCCCCCCGGCTCGTCTTGGCCCCTGCCCTCCCCGGGCTCCCTCTCCTCCGCTGGCTGGCTCCCCAGCTCGCCCCACCTTTGTTCCCCGTCGGTCCTGAGTTCCCGGCCGGACCTTTTCTGCGCGTCTGACCTTTGCTCCCGCCCTGCCCTTTGCTCCCGGCCCCACCTTTTCTCCCGGCCAAACCTCTGCTCCCGGCCTGACCTTTTCTCTCAGCTAAACCTGTTCTGCCGGTCTGACCTTTGCTCCCCGCCCCACCTTTTCGGCGGGTCTGCCCTTTGCTCCCGGCCTAATCTTTTCTCCCGGCTAAACCTCTTCTCCCGGTTAAACCTCTGTTCCCGGCCCGCCCTTTGCTCCCGGCCTGATCTTTTCTCCCGGCCAAACCTCTCCTCGCGGCCAGACCTTTTCCTCCGCCCGACCTTTTTCTTCCGGCCTGACCTTTTCGGGGGTTCTGGCCTCTGCTCCCGGTGCGCATTTGCTCCTGATCTGATCTTTTCTCCCGGCCGAACCTTTTCCTCCGGCCCGACCTTTTTCTTCCAGCCTGCACTTTTCGGCGGGTCTGAGCTCTGCTCCCGGCGCGACCTTTGCTCCCGGCCCCGCCTTTTCTCCTGGCCAGATCTCTGCTCCCGGCCTGACCTTTTCTCTCAGCTAAACCTGTTCTGTGGGTCTAACCTGTGCTCCCGGCCCCACCTTTTCTGCTGGTCTGCCCTTTGCTCCGGGCCTGATCTTTTCTCCCGGCTAAACCTCTGCTCCCGGTTAAACCTCTGCCCCCGGCCCGCCCTTTGCTCCCGGCCTGATCTTTTCTCCCGGCTAAACCTCTGCCCGCGGCCTGACCTGTGCTCCAGACCTGACCTTTTTCTTCTGGATTAACCTTTTCTGCGGGCTTGATCTTTGCTCCCGGCCCCACCTTTTCTGCGGGTCTCACTTTGCTCCCGCCCTGATTTTTTTCTCCCGGCTAAACCTCTGCTCCCGGCCCTCCCTTTGCTCCCAGCCTGATCTTTTCTCCCGGCTAAACCTCTGCTCCGGGTTAAACCTCTGGCCCGGTCTGCCCTTTGCTCCCGGCCTGATCTTTTCTCCCGGCTAAACCTCTGCTCCCGCCCTACCCTTTGCTCCTGGCCTGATCTTTTCTCCCGGCTAAACCACTGCTCCCGGTTAAACCTCTGCCCCCGGCCCGCCCTTTGCTCCCGGCCTGATTTTTTCTCCCGTCTAAACCTCTGCTCCCGGTGAAACCTATGCCCCCGGCCCGCCCTTTGCTCCCGGCCTGATCTTTTCTCCCGGCTAAACCTCTGCTCCCGGTTAAACCTCTGCCCCCGGCCTGCCCTTTGCTCCCCGCCTGATCATTTCTCCCGGCTAAACCTCTGCTCCTGGTTAAACCTCTGTCCCCGGCACTCCCTTTGCTCCCGGCCTGATCTTTTCTCCCGGCTAAACCTCTGGTTCGGGTTAAACCTCTGCCCCCGGCCCGCCCTTTGGTCCCGCCCTGATCTTTTCTCCCGGCTAAACCTCTGCTCCCGGCCAAACCTCTGCCCCCGGCCCGCCCTTTGCTCCCGGCCTGATCTTTTCTCCCGGCTATACCTCTGCTCCCGGTTAAATCTTTTTCCCCGCCCTGCCCTTTGCTCGCGGCCAGATCTTTTCCTCCGCCCGACCTTTTTCTTCCGGCCTGACATTTTGGGCGGGTCTGGCCTCTGCCCCCGGCCCGCCCTTTGCTCCCGGCCTGATCTTTTCTCCCGGCTAAACCTCTGCTCCCGGCCCGCCCTTTGCTCCCGGCCTGATCTCTTCTCCCGGCTAAACCTTTGCTCCCGCTTAAACCTATGCCGCTGGCCTGCCCTTTGCTCCCGGCCTGATCTTTTTTCCCGGCTAAACCTCTGCTCTCGGCCCGCCCTTTGCTCCCGGCCTGATCTTTTCTCCCGGCTAAACCTCTGCTCCCCGTTAAACCTCTGCCCCCGGCACTCCCTTTGCTCCCGGCCTGATCTCTTTTCCCGGCTAAACCTCTGCTCCCAGTTTAACCTCTGCCCTGGCCCGCCCTTTGCTCCCGGCCTGATCTTTTCTCCCGGCTAAACCTCTGCTCCGGGTTAAACCTCTGCCCCCGCCCCGCCCTTTGCTCCCGGCCTGATCTCTTTTCCCGGCTAAACCTCTGCTCCCGGTTTAACCTCTGCCCCGGCCCGCCCTTTGCTCCCGGCCTGATCTTTTCTCCCGGCTAAACCTCTGCTCTGGGTTAAACCTCTGCCTCCGCTCCGCCCTTTGCTCCCGGCCTGATCTTTTCTCCCGGCTAAAACACTGCTCCCGGTTAAACCTCTGCCCCCGGCCCGCCCTTTGCTCCCGGCCTGATCTCTTCTCCCGGCTAAAACTCAGCTCCCGGTTTAACCTCTGCCCCGGCCCGCCCTTTGCTCCCGGCCTGATGTTTTCTCCCGGCTAAACCTCTGCCCCCGGCCCGCCCTTTGCTTCCGACCCAATCTTTTCTCCCGGACAAACCTCTGCTCCCGGCCTGACTTGTGCTCCCGACCTGACCTTTTTCTTCTGGATTAACCTTTTCTGCGCGTCTGACCTTTGCTCCCGCCCTGACCTTTTCTCCCGGCCCCACCTTTTCTCCCGGCCAAACCTCTGCTCCCGGCCTGATCTTTTCTCCCGGCTAAACCTCTGCTCCCGGTTAAACCTCTGCCCCCGGCCCGCCCTTTGCTTCCGACCGGATCTTTTCTCCCAGACAAACCTCTGCTCCCGTCCTGACCTCTGCCCCCGGCCTGCCCTTTGCTCCCGGCCTGATCTTTTTTACCAGCTAAACCTCCGCTCCCGGCCTGACTTGTGCTCCCGACCTGACCTTTTTCTTCTGGATTAACCTTTTCTGCGCGTCTGACCTTTGCTCCCGCCCTGACCTTTTCTCCCGGCCCCACCTTTTCTCCCGGCCAAACCTCTGCTCCCGGCCTGATCTCTTCTCCCGGCTAAATCTCTGCTCCCGGTTAAACCTCTGCCCCCGGCCCGCCCTTTGCTTCTGACCTGATGTTTTCTCCTGGCTAAACCTCTGCCCCCGGCCCGCCCTTTGCTCCCGGCCTGATCTTTTCTCCCGGCTAAACCTCTGCTCCCGGTTAAACCTCTGCCGCCGGCCCGCCCTTTGCTCCCGGCCTGATCTTTTCTCCCGGTGAAACCTCTGCCCCCGGCCCGCCCTTTGCTCCCGGCTAAACCTCTGCTCCCGGTTAAACCTCTGCCCCTGGTGCGCCCTTTGCTTCCCACCGGATCTTTTCTCCCAGCCCCATTTTTTCTCCCGGCTAAACCTCTGCTCCCGGCCCGCCCTTTGCTCCCGGCCTGATCTTTTCTCCCGGCCAAACGTCTTCTCCCGGCTATACCTCTACCCCCGGCCCGCCCATTCCTCCCGGCCTGATCTTTTCTTCCGGCTAAACCTCTGCTCCTGTTTAAACCTCTGCCCCCGACCCGCCCTTTGTTCCCGGCCTGATCTTTTCTCCCGGCTAAACCACTGCTCCTGGTTAAACCTCTGCTCCCGGTCCGCCCTTTGTTCCCGGCCTGATCTTTTCTCCCGGCTAAACCTCTGCTCCCGGTTAAACCTCTGCTCCCGGCCCGCCCTTTGCTCCCGGCCTGATCTTTTCTCCCGGCTAAACCTCTACTCGCGCTCTGACCTGTGCTCCTTACCTGACCCTTTTCTGCTGGATTAACCTTTTCTGCGGGGCTGAGCTTTGCTCCTGGCCCCACCTTTTCAACGGGTCTCCCTTTGCTCCCGGCCTGATCTTTTCTCCCGGCTAGACCTCTGCTCCCGGTTAAACCTCTGCTCCGGGCCCGCCCTTTGCTCCCGGCCTGATCTTTTCTCCCGGCTAAACCTCTGCTCGCTGCCTGACCTGTGCTCCCGACCTGACCTTTTTCTTCTGAATTAACCTTTTCTACAGGCCTGAACTTTGCTCCCGGCCCCACCTTTTCTGCGGGTCTCCCTTATCTCCTGGCCTGATATTTTCTCCCGGCGAAACCTCTGCTCCCGGTTAAACCTCTGCTCCCGCCCCACCCTTTGCTCGTGGCCTGATCTTTTCTCCCGGCTAAACCTCTGCTCACGGCCTGACCTGTGCTCCAGACCTGACCTTTTTTTTCTGGATTCACCTTTTCTGCGGGCCTGAACTTTGCTCCCGGCCCCACCTTTTCTGCGGGTCTCCCTTTGCTACCAGCCTGATCTTTTCTCCCGGCCAAACGTCTGCTTCCGCCTAAACCTCGGCTCCTGGCACGCCCTTTGCTCCCAGTCTGACCTTTTCTCCCGGCTAAACCTCTGCTCGTCGCCTGACCTGTGCTCCGGACCTGATCTTTTTCTTCCGGATTCACCTTTTCTGCGGGCCTGACCTTTGCTCCCGGCCTGATCTTTTCTCCCGGCTAAAACGCTGCTCCCGGTTAAACCTCTGCTCCCGGCCCGCCCTTTGCTCCCGGCCTGATCTTTTCTCCCGGCTAAACCTCTGCTCCCGGTTAAACCTCTGCTCCCGGCACGCGCTTGGCTCCCGGCCTGATCTTTTCTCCCGGCTCAACCTCTGCTCGCGGCCTGACCTGTACTCCAGACCTGACCTTTTTCTTCTGAATTAACATTTTCTGCTGGCATGACCTTTCCTCCCGGCCTGATCTTTTCTCCCGGCTAAACCTCTGCTCCCGGTTAAACCTCTGCTCCCGGCCCGCCCTTTGCTCCCGGCCTGATCTTTTCTCCCATCAAAACCTCTGCTCGCGGCCTGACCTGTGCTCCCAACCTGACCTTTTTCTTCTGGATTCACCTTTTCTGCGGGTCTCCCTTTGCTCCCGGCCTGATATTTTCTCCCGGCTAATCCTCTGCTCCCGGTTAAACCTCTGCGCCCGGCCTGCCCTTTGCTCCCGGCCTGATCTTTTCTCCCACCCAAACGTCTGCTCCCGGCTAAACCTCTGCTCCCGGCTCGCCCTTTGCTCCCGGCCTGATCTTTTCTCCCAGCTAAACCTCTGCTCGCGGCCTGACCTGTGCACCCGACCTGACCTTTTTCTTCTGGATTCACCTTTTCTGCGGGCCTGACCTTTGCTCCCGGCCCCGACCTTTTCTGCTGGTCTCCCTTTGCTACAGGCCTGATCTTTGCTCCCGGGCAAAACTCTGCTCCTGGTTAAACCTCTGCTCCCGGCCGGCCCTTTGCTCCCGGCCTGATCTTTTCTCCCGGCTAAACCTCTGCTCCCGGTTAAACATCTGCTCCCAGCCCGCCCTTTGCTCCCGGCCTGATCTTTTCTCCCGGCTAAAACTCTGCTCCCGGTTAAACCTCTGCTCCCGGCCCGCCCTTTGCTCCCGGCCTGATCTTTTCCCCCGGCTAAACCTTTGCTCGCGGCCTGACCTGGGCTCCCGAACTGACCTTATTCTTCTGGATTAACCTTTTCTGCGAGCCTGACCTTTGCTCCCGGCCCCACCTTGTCTGCGGGTTTCCCTTTGCTCCCGGCCTGATATTTTCTCCCGGCTAAACCTCTGCTCCCGGTTAAACCTCGGTTCCCGGCCCGCCCTTTGCTCCCGGCCTGATCTTTTCTCCCGTCTAAACCTCTGCTCGCAGTCTGACCTGTGCTCCCGACCTGACCTTTTTCTGCTGGATTAACCTTTTCTGCGGGCCTGAGATTTGTTCCTGGCCCCACCTTTTCAGCGGGTCTACCTTTGCTGCCGGCCTGATCTTTTCTCCCGGCTAAAACTCTGCTCCCAGTTAAACCTCTGCTCCCGGCCCGCCCTTTGCTCCCGGCCTGATCTTTTCTCCCGGCTAAACCTCTGCTCCCGGTTAAACCTCTGCTCCCGGCCCCCCCTTTGCTCCCGGCCTGATCTTTTCTCCCGTCTAAACCTCTGCTCGCGGCCTGACCTGTGCTCCCGACCTGACCTTTTTCTTCTGGATTAACCTTTTCTACGGGCCTGAACTCTGCTCCCGGCCGCACCTTTACTGCGGTTCTCCCTTTGCTCCCGGCCTGATCTATTCTCCCGGCTAAACCTCTGCTCCCCGTTAAACCTCTGCTCCCGGCCCGCCCTTTGCTCCCGGCCTGATCTTTTCTCCCGCCCAAACGTCTGCTCCCGGCTCGCCCTTTGCTCCCTGCCTGATCTTTTCTCCCGGCTAAACCTCTGCTCCCGGTTAAAGCTCTGCTCCTGGCCCGCCCTTTGCTCCCGGCCTGATCTTTTCTCCCAGCTAAACCTCTGCTCGCGGCCTGACCTGTGCTCCCGACCTGACCTTTTCTTCTGTATTCACCTTTTCTGCGGGCCTGAACTTTGCTCCCGGCCCCACCTTTTCTGCGGGTCTCCCTTTGCTACCGGCCTGATCGATTCTCCCGGCTAAACCTCTGCTCCCGGTTAAACCTCTGCTCCCGCCCCGCCCTTTGCTCCCGGCCTGATCTTTTCTCCCGGCTAAACCTCTGCTCCCGGTTAAACCTCTGCTCCCTGCCCGCCCTTTGCTCCCAGCCTGATCTTTTCTTCCGGCCAAACCTCTGCTCCCAGCCAGACCTTTTCCTCAGCCCGACATTTTTTTCTGGCCTGACCTTTTTGGCGGGTCTGGCCTTTGCTCCCCGCACGACCTTTGCTCCCAGTCTGATCTTTTCTCCCGGCCAAACCTTTTCCTCCGGCCCGACCTTTTTCTTCCGGCCTGACCTTTCGGCGGGTCTGGGCTCTGCTCGTGGCGTGACCTTTGCTCCCGGCCCCACCTTTTTTCCCGGGCAGAGCTCTGCTCCCGGCCTGACCTTTTCTCTCAGCTAAACCTCTTATGCGGGACTGACCTGTGCTCCCGGTAACAACTTTTCTGCGGGTCTGCCCTTTGCTCCGGGCCTTTTTTGTTTTCTCGGCCAAACTTCTGCTCCCGGCCAAACCTCTTCTCCCGGCCTGCCCTTTGCTCCCAGCCTGATCTTTTCTGCCGGCCAAACGTCTTCTGACGGCTTAGCCTCTGCTCCCGGCCCTCCCTTTCCTCCCGGCCTGATCTTTTCTCACAGCTGAACCTATTCTCCCGGTTAAACCTCTGCTCCCGGCCTGCCCTTTGCTTCCAGCCTGATCTTTTCTCCCGGCTAAACCTCTGCTCCAGGTTAAACCTCTGCTCCCGGCCCGCCCTTTGTTCCCGGCCTGATCTTTTCTCCCTGCTAAACCTCTGCTCGCGGCCTGACCTGTGCTCCTTACCTGACCTTTTTCTACTGGATTAACCTTTTCTGCGGGCCTGACCTTGGCTCCCGGCCCGACCTTTTCTGCAGGTCTCCCTTTGCTCCCGGCCTGATCTTTTCTCCCAGCTAAACCTCTGCTCGCGGCCTGACCTGTCCTCCCGACCTGACCTTTTTCTTCTGGATTCACCTTTTCTGCGGGCCTGACCTTTGCTCCCGGCCCCCACCTTTTCTGCGGGTCTCCCTTTGCTACAGGCCTGATCTTTGCTCCCGGCCAAAACTCTGCTCCTGGTTAAACCTCTGCTCCCGGCCCGCCCTTTTCTCCCGGCCTGATTTTTTCTCCCGGCTAAACCTCTGCTCCCGGTTAAACATCTGCTCCCAGCCCGCCCTTTGCTCCCGGCCTAATCTTTTCTCCCGGCTAAAACTCTGCTCCCGGTTAAACCTCTGCTCCCGGCCCACCCTTTGCTCCCGTCCTGATCTTTTCCCCCGGCTAAACCTCTGCTCGCGGCCTGACCTGGGCTCCCGAACTGACCTTATTCTTCTGGATTAACCTTTTCTGCGGACCTGACCTTTTCTCCCGGCCCCACCTTGTCTGCGGGTTTCCCTTTGCTCCCGGCCTGATATTTTCTCCCGGCTAAACCTCTGCTCCCGGTTAAACCTCGGTTCCCGGCCCGCCCTTTGCTCCCGGCCTGATCTTTTCTCCCTTCTAAACCTCTGCTCGCAGTCTGACCTGTGCTCCCGACCTGACCTTTTTCTGCTGGATTAACCTTTTCTGCGGGCCTGAGCTTTGCTCCTGGCCCCACCTTTTCAGCGGGTCTACCTTTGCTGCCGGCCTGATCTTTTCTCCCGGCTAAACCTCTGCTCCCGGTTAAACCTCTGCTCCCGGCCCACCCTTTGCTCCCGGCCTGATCTTTTCTCCCGGCTAAACCTCTGCTCCCGGTTAAACCTCTGCTCCCTGCCCGCCCTTTGCTCCCAGCCTGATCTTTTCTTCCGGCCAAACCTCTGCTCCCAGCCAGACCTTTTCCTCAGCCCGACATTTTTTTCTGGCCTGACCTTTTCGGCGGGTCTGGCCTTTGCTCCCCGCACGACCTTTGCTCCCAGTCTGATCTTTTCTCCCGGCCAAACCTTTTCCTCCGGCCCGACCTTTTTCTTCCGGCCTGACCTTTCGGCGGGTCTGGGCTCTGCTCGTGGCGTGACCTTTGTTCCCGGCCCCACCTTTTTTCCCGGGCAGAGCTCTGCTCCCGGCCTGACCTTTTCTCTCAGCTAAACCTCTTATGCGGGACTGACCTGTGCTCCCGGCACCACCTTTTCTGCGGGTCTGCCCTTTGCTCCCGGCCTTTTTTGTTTTCTCGGCCAAACGTCTGCTCCCGGCTAAACCTCTGCTCCCGGCCTGCCCTTTGCTCCCAGCCTGATCTTTTCTGCCGGCCAAACGTCTTCTGACGGCTTAGCCTCTGCTCCCGGCCCTCCCTTTCCTCCCGGCCTGATCTTTTCTCACAGCTAAACCTATTCTCCCGGTTCAACCTCTGCTCCCGGCCCGCCCTTTGCTTCCAGCCTGATCTTTTCTCCCGGCTAAACCTCTGCTCCAGGTTAAACCTCTGCTCCCGGCCCGCCCTTTGCTCCCGGCCTGATCTTTTCTCCCTGCTAAACCTCTGCTCGCGGCCTGACCTGTGCTCCTGACCTGACCTTTTTCTTCTGGATTAACCTTTTCTGCGGGCCTGACCTTGGCTCCCGGCCCGACCTTTTGTGCAGGTCTCCCTTTGCTCCCGGCCTGATCTTTTCTCCCCGCTAAAACTCTGCTCCCGGTTAAACCTCTGCTCCCGGCCCGCCCTTTGCTCCCCGCCTGATCTTTTCTTCCGGCTAAACCTCTGCTCCCGGCCTGCCCTGTGCTCCCGACCTGACCTTTTCTTCTGGCCTAACCTATTCTGCGGTTCTGACCTTTTCTTCCGGCCTAACCTTTTCTGCGGGTCTGACCTTTGCTCCCGGCCCAACCTCTGCTCCCCGTGAACCCTTAGCTCCTCGGCAGCTCCGTTTTGTGTCCGGGCCTCCCCTTGGTTGCGGGCCTCCCCTTTCCCGCCCGCGTCCCCTTGTCCCCTCCCCCCCTCCCCCGCTTTTCCCCTCATCGGACATTTCCTCTCGCCAACCCCTGTTCCCAGGCCCGACCTTTTCTCGCTGCTGTCCCATTTCTCTGGGCCTGCCCCTTTGTTTTAGGTCCCCCATTTTGCGGCCCGTCAGCTGGCTTCCCAGCCCCACCTTTTGCTCTCGGCCCCCTTTCTCCTCCCGGGCTCCACCTTCCCCCTCCCGTCCTTTTGGCACCCGGCCCCACTCTGTCCCCGGGCCCCACTTTCCCCCCAGCGCCCCCGCGCGTCTCCCCTCGCCCCCCCCCCCGCTTTTTTTTCTTCTCCCCGTCTCGCCTTCTCCTCCCGGCCCACCCGTCTCCCGGGTCCGCTGGGACCTGCACGTTGCCACGCACCTCTCTGGTGGCCCTCGCCTCCCCATGGTCCCAGGCACCCACCCCAACCACCTGTGCACTGGGGCGGACTGGGCGCCAGCCCATTGTGGTGACCGTGTCAGCCCCCGTCGGGTGCCCGGTGCCGCTCCCGGGCTTGGAGGCTGGTAGGTCTTCTCCTGGGGACCGACCCCCCTCCCGCCTCGGCCCTCTCCCTGAGTGGCCTCTGCGCTGACACCCCAGGCAACGGGGGGGTGGGAACGGGGGGGGGGTGTGTCTGCCTCGGTGAGTGGTGGCGGCAGAAGCCGCGAGATGAGATGCAGGCCCCTCCCGGGACCCTGGGGGTCCGGGCTCCTTGCGGCCGGCCAGTCCGGTCCGCTCGGCTGGGGACAGGCGCAGCACCGCAACCCCCGCCGCCCTCCCCGCCCCAGGCCGGCCCCGGCCCCCGAGGAGACCCTGCCGCTCCCCCGCCCAGCTGGCCCCCTTTCCGGGCTGAGGGGGGGCGGGTCCGGGTGGGGTGGGGGTGGCTGATGATCACGGTCGTCACCTGGCCTAGGTCAGGGAACCGCGGCCTCCAGGGAGGGCCGGCGGGCGGTCGGGCAGGGGCCCCGCAGCTCGGCCGGAGGTGGGGGCTGGCTGGCTGGCTGGCTGGCTGGCTGGCTCACTCTGGCCTTTGTTTCTCTTGCCCTGCCAGGCCCGAACCACGGAGGGGCCTGCCGGCGTGGTCGCCCCGGCCCGCCCGGGCCCGACGCTGGAGGCTGCTGCCCGCCCCTCGGCGGGGCCAACCCGACCTTAGTGGGAGAGGATAGAGAGCACCTGCACGTGAGTCGGGGGGCGGGGAAGGGGGCGCTGGACACTCCGAGTCACCCTCACTGTCGTTGCCGCCGCCGCCGGGGCAGACTCCCGTGTGACCCGCCGGATTAGCCGGCCCCTTCCCTTGCCCCGATCAGCCGGATGTGGAGGAGGAAGAGGAGGAGGAGCAAGCGGGGGAGAATTCTTCTTCTTCTTCTTCTTCTTCTTCTTCTTCTTCTTCTTCTTCTTCGTCTTCTTCTTTTTCTTCTTCTTGTTCCTGTGGCTTTGGACTCTCCGGCCGCACCGGCCCCCCACGGGATCACCCGGTCTTCCCCCGCTTTTCCCCGTCTTGGGCCCTCCCATCTTGCCCTCGCCCCGGCTCTCTCCCCCTGGTCTGGCCTGGCCTGGCTCTGCGCGCCCTCCCTTCTGGCCCGAGGCTCCGCCTTGGCCCCGGCCCGGCGCCGTTTCCCTCGTTTCCCCAGCCCTTGTCGGGACCTCCTCCGGGTGGCTCCGGCCCTGCCCTTTGGCCCCGGCTGCCCTTTGCCACCTCCCGCCACCAGTTCGCCCGGCCCCCCTTGGTCCCGGCCTTGCCCTTTGGCCCCTCGCGCCCCCCTTTCCCCTCTCGCCGCCCCCTTGTCCTCCCGTCGCCTGCCCTTGGCCTCGGGCCCCGCCGTCTGCCTGGCCTCCGCCTGGTCCCCGGCCTCCGGTGTTCCCGGAGCGCCCGCCGCCCTCGGCTCCGGCCCTCCCCCTCGGCCCTGGCCGCCGCCACCCCGTTTTGGCTGCCGGCCTCCCCGGGCCGCCCGCCCCCCACCCCCCGTCCCTCCCGGGCTCCCGCCCTCCTCCCCTTGCCCCCCGGCTCGTCTTGGCCCCTGCCCTCCCCGGCCTCCCTCTTTTTCCCTTGGTCGGTCCCCAGCTCGTCCCACCTTTTCTCCCCGTCGGTCCTGAGCTCCCGGCCGGACCTTGTTTGCGCGTCTGACCTTTGTTTCGGCCCTGCCCTTTGCTCCCGGCCCCACCTTTTCTCCCGGCCAAAACTCTGCTCCCGGCTAAACCTCGGCACCCGGCCCGACCTTTGCTCCCGGTCTAATCTTTCCTTCCGGCTAAACCTCGGCTCCAGCCCGACCTTTTTCTTCCCGCTTAACTTCTTCTGCGCGTCTGACCTTTGCTCCCGGCCTAATCGTTTCTGCCGGCTAAACCTCTGCTCCTGGCCTGACCTGTGCTTCCGACCTGACATTTTCTGCGGGTCTGACCTTTGCTCCCGGCCCCACTTCTGCTCCCGGCCTCACCTGCGCTCCCGACCTGACCTTTTCTTCCGGCCTAACCTTTTCTGCGGGTCTGACCTTTTCTTCTGGCCTAACCTTTACTGCGGGTCTGACCTTTGTTCCCGGCCCAGCCTCTGCTCCCAGTGAACCCTTTGCTCCTCGGCTGCTCCGTTTTGTGTCCGGGCCCCCCCTTGGTTGTGGGCCTCCCCTTTCCTGGCCCCGGCCCGTTGTCGCCTCGCCCCCCCCCCACCTCCTTTTCCCCTCGTCGGACCTTTTCCTCTCGCCGAACTCTGTTCCCAGGCCCGGCCTTTTGTCGCCGCGGTCTCTTTTCTCCGGGCCCCCCCTTTGTCCTAGGTCCCCCAGTTTGGGGCCCGTCAGCCGGCTTTCCGGCCCCACCTTTTGCCCTCGGCCCCCTTTCCCCTCCCGTCCTTTTGGCGCCCGGCCCCACGCTGTCCCCTGGCCCCACTTTCCCCCCAGCCCCCCGCCCGTCTCTCCTCGCCCCCCGATTTTTTTCTTCTCCCTATCTCGCCTTCTCCTCCCGGCCGACCCGTCTCCCTCGGTCTCCTGGGTCCGCCCGGGCCTGACCGTTGCCACGGGCCTCTCTGGTGGTCCTCGCCTCCCCATGGGCCCAGCCCCCCCCGCCACCTGTGTGCTGTGGCGGACTGGGCGCCGCCCCATTATGGGGCCCCTGTCGGCCCCCCGTCGGGTGCCCTGTGCCGCTCCCGGGCTTGGAGGCTCGTCGCTGTTCTCCCGTGGTCCGGCCCCCCTGCCGCCTCGGCCCTCTCCCTGTGTGGCCGCTGGGCTGCCACCCCAGGTGGCGGGAGGGAGGCTGGAGGGGGTGTGTCTGCCCGGGTGAGTGTTGGCGGGGGAAGCCGCGGGCTGAGACGCAGGCCCCTCCCGGGACCCCGGGGGTCTGGGCTCTTTGCGGCCGGCCAGTCCGGTCCGCTCGCCTGGGGACAGGCCCCAGCACTGCAGCCCCCACCGCCCTCCCCGCTCCAGCCCAGCCCCGGCCCCCGAGGAGACCCTGCCGCTCACCGGCCCAGCTGGCCCACTTTCCGTGCTGGGGGGGGCGGGATGGGTGGTGTGGGGGTGGTTGATGGTCACGGACGTCGCGGGGCCTGGGCCACGGAACCGCGGCCGCCAGGGAGGGCTGGCTGGCGGGCAGGGGCCCCGCAGCTCGGCCGGAGGTGGGAGCTGGCTGGCTGGTTGGCTGGCTCACTCACTCTGGCCTTTGTTTCTCTTGCCCTGCCAGGCCCGAACCGCGGTGGGGCCTGCCGGCAGCGCCGCCCCGGCCCGCCCGGGCCCCACTCTGGAGGCTGTTGCCCGCCCCTCGGCGGGGCCTCCCCGACCTTAGTGGCAGAAGATGGAGAGCACCTGCACGTGAGTCGGGGACGGGTGGCGCTGGACACTCCGAGTCGCCCTCACCGTCGTCGCCGCCGCCGCCGGGGCAGGATCCGCCAGGCCCCGCCGGACCAGCCGGCCCCCCCACTTGCCCCGACCAGCCGGATGCGGAGGAGGAGGAGCAGGAGGAGGAGCAAGCGGAGGAGGATTCTTCTTTTTCTTCTTCTCCTTTTTTTCTTCTTTTTTTTCTTCTTCTTCTTCTTTTTCTTCTTCATCTTCTTCTTCCGGCTTTGGACTATCTGGCCCCCCGGCCCCCCAAGGGACGGCCCGGTCTTCCCCCGCTTTTGCCCATCTTTGGCCCTCCCGTCTTGCCCTCGGCCCGGCCCTCTCTCCCTGGCCTGGCCTGGCCTGGCCTGGCCTGGCCTGGCCTGGCTCTGCGTGCCGTCCCTTCTGGCCCGAGGCGACCCCTTGGCCCCGGCCCGGCACCGTTTCCCTCGTTTCCCCCGCCCTTGTCGGGGCCTCCTCCCGGCGGCTACGGCCCATCCCTTTGACCCCGGCTCCCCTTTGCACCCTCCCGCCGGCTTTTCGCCCGCCCCACTTGGTCCCGGCCTTGCCCTTTGGCCCCTCGCGCCCCCCTTTCCCCTCTCGCCGCCCCCCTTGTCCTCCCGTCGCCTGGCCTTGGCCTCGGGCCCCGCCGTCTGCCTGGCCTCCTCTTGGTCCCCGGCCTCCGGTCTTCCCGGAGTGCCCGCTGCCCTCGGCCCCGGGCCTCCCCCTCGGCCCTGGCCGCGGCCACCCCTTTTCGGCTGCCGGCCTCCCCGGGCTCCCCCCACCCCCCCGGCTAACTCTGGGCTCCCGTCCTCCTCCCCTTGCCCCCCGGCTCGTCTTGGCCCCTGCCCTCCCCGGGCTCCCTCTCCTCCGCTGGGTGGCTCCCCAGCTCGCCCCACCTTTGTTCCCCGTCGGTCCTGAGCTCCCGGCCGGACCTTTTCTGCGCGTCTGACCTTTGCTCCCGCCCTGCCCTTTGCTCCCGGCCCCACCTTTTCTCCCGGGCAAACCTCTGCTCCCGGCCTGACCTTTTCTCTCAGCTAAACCTGTTCTGCCGGTCTGACTTTTGCTCCTGGCCCCACCTTTTCGGCGGGTCTGCCCTTTGCTCCCGGCCTGATCTTTTCTCCCGGCTAAACCTCTTCTCCCGGTTAAACCTCTGTTCCGCGCCCGCCCTTTGCTCCCAGCCTGATCTTTTCTCCCGGCCAAACGTCTGCTCGCGGCCAGACCTTTTCCTCCGCCCGACCTTTTTCTTCCGGCCTGACCTTTTCGGGGGGTCTGGCCTCTGCTCCCGGTGCGAATTTGCTCCTGGTCTGATCTTTTCTCTCGGCCAAACCTTTTCCTCCGGCCCGACTTTTCTCTTCCAGCCTGAACTTTTCGGCGGGTCTGAGCTCTGCTCCCGGCAAGCGATCTTTGCTCCCGGCCCCGCCTTTTCTCCTGGCCAGAGCTCTGCTCCCGGCCTGACCTTTTCTCTCAGCTAAACCTGTTCTGTGGGTCTAACCTGTGCTCCCGGCCCCACCTTTTCTGCGGGTCTGCCCTTTGCTCCGGGCCTGATCTTTTCTCCCGGCTAAACGTCTGCTCCCGGTTAAACCTCTGCCCCCGGCCCGCCCTTTGCTCCCGGCCTGATCTTTTCTCCCGGCTAAACCTCTGCTCCCGGTTAAACCTCTGCTCCCGGCCCGCCCTTTGCTCCCGGCCTGATCTTTTCTCCCGGCTAAACCTCTGCTCCCGGTTAAACCTCTGCCCCCGGCCCGCCCTTTGCTCCCAGCCTGATCTTTTCTCCCGGCTAAACCTCTGCCCGCGGCCTGACCTGTGCTCCAGACCTGACCTTTTTCTTCTGGATTAACCTTTTCTGCGGGCCTGACCTTTGCTCCCGGCCCCACCTTGTCTGCGGGTCTCCCTTTGCTCCCGGCCTGATCTTTTCTCCCGGCCAAATGTCTGCTCCCGGCCAAACCTCTGCTCCCGGCCAGACCTTTTCCTCCGCCCGACCTTTTTCTTCCAGCCTGACCTTTTCGGCGGGTCTGGGCTCTGCTCCCGGCGGGACCTTTGCTCCCGGCCCCACCTTTTCTCCCGGCCAGAGCTCTGCTCCTGGCCTGACCTTTTCTCTCAGCTAAACCTCTTCTGCGGATCTACCCTTTGCTCCCGGCCTGATCTTTTCTCCCGGCCAAACGTCTGCTCCCGGCTAAACCTCTTCCCCCGGCCCGCCCTTTGCTCCCGGCCTGATCTTTTCTCCCGGCCAAACGTCTTCTCCCGGCTATACCTATACCCCCGGCCCACCCATTCCTCCCGGCCTGATCTTTTCTCCCGGCTAAACCTCTGCTCCTGTTTAAACCTCTGCCCCCGGCCCGCCCTTTGTTCACGGCCTGATATTTTCTCCTGGCTAAACCAATGCTCCCGATTAAACCTCTGCTCCAGGCCCACCCTTTGCTCCCGGCCTGATCTTTTCTCCCGGCTAAATCACTGCTCCTGGTTAAACCTCTGCTCCCGGTCTGCCCTTTGTTCCCGGCCTGATCTTTTCTCCCGGCTGAACCTCTGCTCCCGGTTAAACCTCTGCTCCCGGCCCGCCCTTTGCTCCCGGCCTGATTGTTCTCCCAGCCAAACGTCTGCTCCCAGCTAAACCTCTGCTCCTGGCCCGCCCTTTGCTCCCGGCCTGATCTTTTCTCCCGGCTAAACCTCTGCTCGCGGCCTGACCTGTGCTCCCGACCTGAACTTTTTCTTCCGGATTAACCTTTTCTGCGGGCCTGACCTTTGCTCCCGGCCCCTCCTTTTCTGCGGGTCTGCCCTTTGCTCCAGGCCTGATCTTTTCTCCCGGCTAAACCTCTGCTCCCGGTTAAACCTCTGCTCCCGGCCCGCCCTTTGCTCCCGGCCTGATCTTTTCTCCCGGCTAAACCTCTGCTCGCAGCCTGACCTGTGCTCCAGACCTGACCTTTTTCTTCTGGATTAACCTTTTCTGCGGGCCTGACCTTTGCTCCCGGCCCCACCTTTTCTGCGGGTCTCCCTTTGCTACCGGCCTGATCTTTTCTCCCGGCGAAACCTCTGCTCCCGGTTAAACCTCTGCTCCCGGCCTGCCCTTTGCTCCCGGCCTGATGTTTTCTTCCGGCTAAACCTCTGCTCCCGGTTAAACCTCTGCTCCTGGCCCGCCCTTTGCTCCCGGCCTGATCTTTTCTCCCGGCGAAACCTCTGCTCCCGGTTAAACGTCAGTTCCCGGCCCGACCTTTGCTCCTGGCCTGATCTTTTCTCCCGTCTAAACCTCTGCTCGCGGTCTGACCTGTGCTCCCGACCTGACCTTTTTCTGCTGGATTAACCTTTTCTGCGGGCCTGAGCTTTGCTCCTGGCCCCACCTTTTCAGCGGGTCTACCTTTGCTCCCGGCCTGATCTTTTCTCCCGGCTAAACCTCTGCTCCCGGTTAAACCTCTGCTCCCGGCCAGCCCTTTTCTCCCGGCATGATCTTTTCTCCCGGCTAAACCTCTGCTCGCTGCCTGACCTGTGCTCCAGACCTGACCTTTTTCTTCTGGATTAAACTTTTCTACAGGCCTGAACTTTGCTCCCGGCCCCTCCTTTTCTGCGGGTCTCCCTTTTCTCCTGGCCTGATATTTTCTCCCGGCGAAACCTCTGCTCCCGGTTAAACCTCTGTTCCCGCCCCGCCCTTTGCTCGCGGCCTGATCTTTTCTCCCGGCTAAACCTCTGCTCACGGCCTGATCTGTGCTCCAGACCTGACCTTTTTTTCTGGATTCACCTTTTCTGCGGGCCTGAACTTTGCTCCCGGCCCCACCTTTTCTGCGGGTCTCCCTTTGCTACCAGCCTGATCTTTTCTCCCGGCCAAACGTCTGCTTCCGCCTAAACCTCTGCTCCCGGCCCGCCCTTTGCCCCCGGCCTGATCTTTTCTCCCGGCCAAACGTCTGCTCCCGGCAAAACCTCTGCTCCCGGCCCGCCCTTTGCTCCCAGTCTGACCTTTTCTCCCGGCTAAACCTCTGCCCGCGGCCTGACCTGTGCTCCCGACCTGACCTTTTTCTTCCGGATTCACCTTTTCTGCGGGCCTGACCTTTGCTCCCGGCCTGATCTTTTCTCCCGGCTAAAACTCTGCTCTCGGTTAAACCTCTGCTCCCGGCCTGCCCTTTGCTCCCGGCCTGATATTTTCTTCCGGCTAAACCTCTGCTCCCGATTAAACCTCTGCTCCCGGCCCGCCCTTTGCTCCCGGCCTGATCTTTTCTCCCGGCTAAACCTCTGCTCCCGGTTAAACCTCTGCTCCCGGCCCGCCCTTTGCTCCCGGCCTGATCTTTTCTCCCGGCTAAACCTCTGCTCCCGGCTAAACCTCTGCTCCCGGTTAAACCTCTGCCCCCGGCCCGCCCTTTGCTCCCGGCCTGATCTTTTCTCCCGGCTAAACCTCTGCTCGCTGCCTGACCTGTGCTACCGACCTGACCTTTTTCTTCTGGATTCACCTTTTCTGCGGGCCTGAACTTTGCTCCCGGCCCCACCTTTTCTGCGGGTCTCCCTTTCCTACAGGCCTGATCTTTTCTCCCGGCCAAAACTCTGCTCCTGGTTAAACCTCTGCTCCCGGCCCACCCTTTGCTCCCGTCCTGATTTTTTCTCCCGGCTAAACCTCTGCTCCCGGTTAAACATCTGCTCCCAGCCCACCCTTTCCTCTCGGCCTGATCTTTTCTCCCGGCTAAAACTCTGCTCCCGGTTAAACCTCTGCTCCCGGCCCGCCCTTTGCTCCCGGCCTATTGTCTCCCGGCTAAACCTCTGCTCCCAGTTAAACCTCTGCCCCCGGCCCGCCCTTTGCTCCCGGCCTGATCTTTTCTCCCGGATAAACCTCTGCTCGCGGCCTGACCTGTGCACCCCGACCTGACCTTATTCTTCTGGATTAACTTTTTCTGCGGGCCTGACCTTTGCTCCCGGCCCCACCTTGTCTGCGGGTTTCCCTTTGCTCCCGGCCTGATCTTTTCTCCCGGCTAAACCTCTGCTCCCGGTTAAACCTCTGAACCCGGCCCGCCTTTTGCTCACGGCCTGATCTTTTCTTCTGGCTAAAGCTCTACTCCCGGTTAAACCTCGGCTCCCGGCCTGATCTTTTCTCCCCGCTAAACCTCTGCTCGCGGCCTGACCTTTGCCCCCGACCTGACCTTTTTCTTCTGGATTAACCTTTTCTACAGGCCTGAACTTTGCTCCCGGCCCCACCTTTTCTGCGGGTCTCCCTTTGCTCCTGGCCTGATATTTTCTCCCGGCGAAACCTCTGCTCCCGGTTAAACCTCTGTTCCCGCCCCGCCCTTTGCTTGCGGCCTGATCTTTTCTCCCGGCTAAACCTCTGATCACGGCCTGACCTGTGCTCCAGACCTGACCTTTTTTTTCTGGATTCACCTTTTCTGCGGGCCTGAACTTTGCTCCCGGCCTGATCTTTTCTCCCGGCTAAAACTCTGCTCCCGGTTAAACCTCTGCTCCCGGTTAAACCTCTGCTCCCAGGCCGCCCTTTGCTCCCGGCCTGATATTTTCTTCCGGCTAAACCTCTGCTCCCGGTTAAACCTCTGCTCCTGGCCCGCCCTTTGCTCCCGGCCTATTTTCTCCCGGCTAAACCTCTGCTCCCGTTTAAACCTCTGCCCCCGGCCCGCCCTTTGCTCCCGGCCTGATCTTTTCTCCCAGCTAAACCTCTGCTCCCGGTTAAACCTCTGCCCCCGGCCCGCCCTTTGCTCCCGGCCTGATCTTTTCTCCCGGCTAAACCTCTGCTCCCGGTTAAAACTCTGCCCCTGGCCCACCCTTTGCTCCCGGCCTCATCTTTTCTCCCGGCTTAACCTCTGCTACCGGTTAAACTTCTGCTCCCGGCCCGCCCTTTGCTCCCGGCCTGATCTTTTCTCCCGGCTAAACCTCTGCTCCCGGTTAAACCTCTGCCCCCGGCCCGCCCTTTGCTCCCGGCCTGATCTTTTCTCCCGGCTTAACCTCTGCTCCCGGTTAAAGCTCTGCCCCCGGGCCGCCCCTTGCTCGCGGCCTGATATTTTCTCAAGCCAAACATCTGCTCCCAGCTAAACCTCTGCTCCCGGCCCGCACTTTGCTCCCGGCCTGATCTTTTCTTCCGGCCTGATCTTTTCTCCCGGCCAATCCTCTTCTCGCGGCCTGACCTGTGCTCCGACCTGACCTTTTTCTTCCGGATTAACCTTTTCTGCGGTCCTGACCTTTGCTCCTCGCCCCACCTTTTCTGCGGGTCTGCCCTTTGCTCCCGACCTGATCTTTTCTCCCGGCCAAATCTCTGCTCCCGCTTAAACCTCTGCTCCCGGCCCGCCCTTTGCTCCAAGCCTGATCTTTTCTCCCGGCTAAACCTCTGCTCCCGGTTAAACCTCTGCTCCCGGCCCACCCTTTGTTCCCGGCCTGATCTTTTTCTGCCGTCTATACCTCTGCTCCTGGCCTGACCTGTGCTCCTGACTTGATATTTTTCTTCGGGATTAACCTTTTCTGCGGGCCTGACCTTTGCTCCCTGCCCCACCTTTTCTGCGGGGCTCCCTTTGCTACCGGCCTGATCTTTTTTCCCGGCTAAAACTCTGCTCCTGGTTAAACCTCTGCTCCCGGCCCACCCTTTGCTCCCGGCCTGATCTTTTCTCCCAGCTAAAACTCTGCTCCGGTTAAACCCCTTCTCCCCGGCCCGCCCTTTGCTCCCGGCCTGATTTTTTCTTCCGGCTAAACCTCTACTCCCGGTTAAACCTCGGCTGCCGGCCCGCCCTTTGCTCCCAGCCTCATCTTTTCTCCCGGCTAAACCTCTGCTCGCGGCCTCACCTGTGCTCCCGATCTGACTTTTTCTTCTGGATTCACCTTTTCTGCGGGCCTGAACTTTGCTCCCGGCCCCACCTTTTCTGCGGGTCTCCCTTTGCTACCGGGCCTGATCTTTTCTCCCGGCCAAACGTCTGATTCCGGCTAAACCTCTGCTCCCGGCCCGCCCTTTGCTCCGGCCTGATCTTTTCTCCCGGCCAAACGTCTGCTTCCGGCTAAACCTCTGCTCCCGGCCCGCCCTTTGCTCCCAGCCTGACCTTTTCTCCCGGCTAAACCTCTGCCCGCGGCCTGACCTGTGCTCCCGACCTGACATTTTTCTTCCGGATTAACCTTTTCTGCGGTCCTGACCTTTGCTCCCGGCCTGATCTTTTCTCCCGGCTAAAACTCTGCTCCCGGTTAAACCACTGCTCCCGGTTAAACCTCTGCTCCCGGCCTGCCCTTTGCTCCCGGACTGATCTTTTCTCCCGGCTAAACATCTGCTCGCGGCCTGACCTGTACTGCAGAGCAGACCTTTTTCTTCTGGATTAACCTTTCCTCCGGGCATGACCTTTCCTCCCGGCCTGATCTTTTCTCCCAGCTAAACCTCTGCTCCCAGTTAAACCTCTGCTCCCAGCCCGCCCTTTGCTCCCGGCCTGATCTTTTCTCCCATCAAAACTCTGCTCGCGGCCTGACCTGTGCTCTCGACCTGACCTTTTTCTTCGGGATTAACCTTTTCTGCGGCCTGACCTTTGCTCCCGGCCACAACTTTTCTCCCGCCCAAACGTCAGCTCCCGGCTAAACCTCTGCACCCGGCCTGCCTTTGCTCCCGGCCTGATCTTTTCTCCCCCCCAAACGTCAGCTCCCGGCTAAACCTCTGCTCCCGGCCCGCCCTTTGCTCCCGGCCTGATCTTTTCTCCCGGCTAAACATCTGATCCCGGTTAAACCTCTGCTCCCGGTCCGCCCTTTGCTCCCGGCCTGATCTTTCTTCCGGCTAAACCTCTGCTCCCGGTTAAACCTCTGCTCCCGGCCGGCCTTTGCTCCCGGCCTGATCTTTTCTCCCAGCTAAACCTCTGCTCCCGGCCTGACCTGTGCTTCCGACCTGACCTTTTTCTTCTGGATTCACCTTTTCTGCGGGCCTGAACTTTGCTCCCCGGCCCCAACTTTTCTGCGGGTCTCCTTTTGCTACCGGCCTGATCTTTTCTCCTCGGCCAAAACTCTGCTCCCGGTTAAAGCCTCTGCTCCCGGCCCGCCCCTTTGCTCCCGGCCTGATCTCTTCTCCCGGCTAAACCTCTGCTCCCTGATAAACCTCTGCTCCCGGCGCGCCCCTTGCTCCCGGCCTGATCTCTTCTCCCGCTTAACCTCTGCTACCTGTTAAACCTCTGCTCCCGGCCTGCCCTTTGCTCCCGCCTGATCTCTTCTCCGGCTAAACCACTGCTCCCTGTTAAACTCTGCTCCCGGCGCGCCCTTTGCTCCTGGCCTGATCTCTTCTCCCGGCTTAACCTCTGCTACTGTTAACCTCTGCTCCCGGCCCCGCCCTTTGCTCCCAGCCTGATTCTTTTCTCCGGCTAAACCCTCCTGCTTCCCAGTTAAACCTCTGCCCCCGGACCGCCCTTTGCTTCCCGGCCTGATCTTTTCTCCCGTCTTAAACCTCTGCTCCTGGTTAAACCTCTGCCCCCGGGCCGCCCTTTGCTCGCGGCCTGATATTTTCTCAAGCCAAGAACATCTGCTCCCAGCTAAACCTCTGCCTCCCGGCCCGCACTTTGCTCCCGGCCTGATCTTTTCTTCCGGCCTGATCTTTTCTCCCGGCCAACCTCTGCTCGCGGCCTGACCTGTGCTTCCGACCTGACCTTTTTCTTCTGGATTCACCTTTT